>NW_024540469.1:0-70429 GCF_016647625.1 Suillus subalutaceus | reverse complement strand
CATCGACTACCGGGTTGTCATTGTTGTCGTCCTGCTCCCTACAGGAATGAAGGAAATGAACGCTGAAACTTGAAGGAGAAAGGTCCAAGAGAGTAGCTCACCGTCCAGCATGCAAAATCCACGTTATAAATAAATTCCTAGACACGAGTATGGGTTGTAAGCGTCGATTTGGAACAGATGCGGCCGAGGAAGGAGCACTGGCAAAGTCGGTCAAGACAAGACTGTCTTATTCGAATGTATTGAAAGGGACATACGTTTGGCTGGAAGACACAATGGTGTCTTTGATGGGAGACAGGAGAGTGGGATGGCTCCAAGTTTTGAGTAGCGGCGGCTCATCGTCCGAAGTCTCAACTGCCTTGGATTTCCCCTAGCGTTTGGCTGATGCCTTCCGCTTTGGTTGGGGTTCTTCCTCACCAGATTCTGTTAGCTCGCTGCCAGATGCACCGCCATTGGCTTGCGAGTCCGACACGGTTTTGGCTGGTACTCGCGACACAGTCTTGGCTGGTGAAGATGCTGGCCGTGAAGGTAGTGGAATGTTGCGCGCTGATGAAGATGCCAATGGTGTCCGTGGAAGAGGTGCTGGCGAGTCCCTATAGAGCAGCCAATGAACGTACTGGTGTCTTTGCAGGACGTGGAACTGGACGTGGGGTTGATAAGATGCAAGCTGGCGAAGATGGCGGAGGTTTGTCCTTGGAGCAGATGGTGGATGAGCTACTGTAGGAGGTGCAGCTGGACGTTCCAAGTCTGTAGTGTCGGTCTTGGCTGCAGCGTTGCGGGCTGCCATTTGTGCGCGCAGGCGAGCCAAGTCACTGCCACCCTCGCGAGTACTGGAGAGTGCAGAGTCTTCAGCATCGTCTCTTGCCACATCACGCCCGTCGTCATTGTTGAACAGTTTCCTGTTAATGTAATGTTGGCACAATGAAAAAAATGAAAATCACGCCTTACATATTCCACTCTTTGAATATTTGTTCCCTATCATCGTCAAGCAAGTCTTCTATAAGCTCGACAATGTTACGGTAGAAATCGCGATACTTGAAGTCACCATCTTCCTCCGTCTAGATATTTTGCGCACCAAGTCCAAACCGAACCTATGAGGGCTCAGCATGAGTTACAGGCGATGGGTAATGGAAACTAACCTGTACACGGCCGTACGCTATATGTGCAGCTTCAACGGTGGTCATGTCGTGCAACACAGCGTTGCAGGGTCGTGCCCCGCGTGATTGGCTGCCTAAAGCAGTAGAAGGCCCTGTGAATATGTGCCGCATTATCTAGAAATACTGATGGGGCGAGTGATGATGAGACCCACCCGTTCGAGGGTGAAGCTTTTTCGCTGGATCCAGAGCAACATATTTACCAATCTGGATCTTCAGACGCGTCGAATCATCCGAGCGAGCTTTCAATCCAAGTGCGAGTTCAAGCAAGCGCTTGTAGTTCCGCTGGAATCTATCCCGTGTTTTCTGAGAGCTATAAGGAAAAGATCAGTCTATACTTGTCAGTAGGATACTCCGTAGCCAAACAGTTCCGCTAGCTGATTCTCTCGATGGGCTATGTCATCCTCATCCTCGGATAGTTGTCCAGCATCTGCAAGTTCATGCCGTTTTAGTAGTGTACCGATGTCGATCACCTTATTAATCTTGCAGAACATGTCGATACATCGGGTGATGCAGCGTGCAGCTGCAATATATAATTCCTCGCGTGGATGAGTCAGCGCTGGATTCCTTCTTATTTGACCTACGGACAGTGAGAAGCACAGCCAAGGGATAGATAGTACTGGACGACTTACTTTGATTTCTCGTTATCTGATTTTGATGAATGTTGCTTTCTCTTGGTTGAGCGCTTGCTTGTCTTCCGGGCTGGAGGGCATGGACGGTCCTCGGATCCACTTGAAGGGGAGCTTGCGCTTTCAGATTCTGAAAGACTTGGAGAGTATTTGAAAGTAAGGAGGGTATAGTTACTTAGTTACAATAGGGGCATTCACGCGTTATCGTTTATAAAAAAAATGGTCGAATTACTGTATTTGACAAGGATGAATGTTATCGATGTGGCACTGCTTGCATTATTACATAATAAACATAGTCATGTGATCACGTTCGCATACAGAATTTTGAACTTTGCCTTTTTGTTTCTTTAGTTAGTACCATTGGCGTCCGCTCATACCAGCTACCGACACACGCACCACGCACGGCTCCGCATTATGCGGACACTTTCAGTTGCTCAGGCGCTGATCCGTGAACGTCCGCTGTTAACTTGCGCGGCTCGGTCCCTGAGCACCAAGGGCGCCTGGGAAGGCTCAACTATGTTTTATTCTAGGTTGATTTGACTTATGCGCCTGGGAGGTGCTGGCTGTGCTGTATGTCAGCGCGCCAGCACCTATGATCTGGCGCATATACATGCCACTTACTTCGGTGCTCGTCACCTCTCTCATCAACCAGGTGCTTCGACGCTCGGACGAATCTGCGATCTTCTAATTGTAACGATCAAGCTCGACGTGCATCCTTCACCCTCTGATTTCGGCGCTCGTACACGGTCTTTCGGATCGTCCACGCATTGTGACCAACCGCTGTTGGGCGCTCATGAACCTCGCCGCTCAGATCGGAATTTACCTAGACGAAGTATTGAGGGGAGCCTTCCGGTACCAGTGCATCCATCGCTCATTCCTCCATCTACACTGACGATGCCCTTGCAGAAACTTCAACCCTTCGTTCAAGTCCTGGGTCAGGCTGAGTCGAGCCTTGAGGACGGCCCATGATTCATGATCTTCGTCGTGGCTATAGCCGCCTCTTAGTTGCACAGACAGTGCCTCTGCGCAGAGCCTAATTTGTGCACGTAGTATCCTAACCCTAACCCCACTGCCGCTGCACCTGGTTGGTCCCAAAGTCCCCTCAAATTCCACCCTGAAAAGTTTTATCTGCGCAAGATTCACTACCCCCGTTCAAAGCGCCGAGCCTGAAGGTGAACGTGTAGAGTAAGGGCTTAGTACTTGGCACATGCCTTGCCGAAATGAGTTATATCATGGGACTGGACATTGTGGCAAGGAATCGTCCTTCTTAGCGCTGAATGGCCGAACCAGCATATTGAAATGCATGTATCCTTTTCATTCTTTACGTCTGTCTGCATTTCCAAATCGACCTCTTGGATTGCAGACTAGCCTATCGCGGCGGCATCACAGCAGCCATCACTGCGCCCTACGAGCGCACCTAGATCATACAATGTAGGATGCAGAAATGGGAGTTTTGGTTCGACAAAGGTTCAACGAAAGTTGGAGAACACCGCATTTGAGTAGATATAATCGGCTGTCAAAGTCCAAGCTATCGTTTTCCACTCGGCCTCTGTGCCCTAAGAGCTTCGTTGATGTATATATAGGACTTCGCAAGGTATTACGCCAATTGGGAGAATATTGTGTCATCATCCTCTTGAAACTGGGAGCGTGTATTGCCAGGTAAACCGGCATTCCCTTCGCCAAGCTGCCTGCGCTTTCTGTCAGGTTTCCCATTAGCAGCATCTATAGGAGGTGTAAGCGCTTGTATCGGTGTTTCAGAGAGAGATGATACTTACGTCCACCATAAGAGTCAGTTGAGGATACTGAGTGGGAGGCTTGGCGCTTCTTTAAGGTGGGAGCCACGTCCTTAGTTAATCGATGACCTTCAGTCCTTCTGCCAGCAACCTCTCCTCCGCGGTAAATAGGACGAGGCCGCGGAGTTGGTTTGCCTTGCTCCTTGTGAAAGGCACAATTGGACGCGAGGTTACTCCCCACTTCATCATCTGCATGATTGGAAGCGATGTGCCAGATATCTTGTATCGATCCATGACTCACCTGACTTAGCAGCCGATCCTATGTCACCGCCTTCAATAGTCAACGCTGTATGAAGAAGCGTCAATGGCAATTTGAGGAGGTAGATAGAAAATTGAACTGGTCACATCTCAGTCTGACCCTCTTGTCGCGCACCTCTTGCAAATTCGCAATTGCGCACCAATAATGTACTGGCCCCGCAAATATATGACAAAAGTAGTATACTCACAGTTGTCCTCACTTTCGCCAATGGCACTGTCACTCCTCGCAGGGACATGTGTGGTAGATGCTTGAGTGGGGTGCGGTGGGGCGGGGGTTGACATTGATGATAGGAGAACTAGGAGTGGGGTCGCTATCCGGAGTGAGGCCGACATCCAAAGTGGGGTCGGCGTCCAAAGTGGGGTCAACGTCCAAGGTGGGGTCAACGTCCAAGGTGGGGTCAACGTCCAAGGTGGGGCCCATACCCACTGCATCCATACAAGCATCATGTTGGACGGACGGATGGGTAAGGGGGGGGTGGGGGTGCGCTGGATGGACGCAGAGACCCACAGCAGTTGTCATTGCTGCTGGACATTGCATTGGAGCCGGCAAACAATGTGCCTGAGTACCTGCTTGATTCTCTATGTCAGACTGGACAGGCGCGCTCCCGGCACTATTGCTATCTGACATCACATGTAAGCAATTATATAGCAATTTGAACGACTCGCTTACCTGGACCTTTCCTCGCATCCAACAGTTCTTCCTTCTTATCATGCTCCCTAGCACGCTCTCGATGTCTCTGGCGGGTTCTTGCCTCAGCCTCCAGCAGCGCGAGCTCGTCCCCTTGCGACGGCACCAAAAACTTCTTGTTTTTCATAATGCGGGAGACGGTTGTCTCGTTCTCTACTGCTCTGTATAGGACATGGAGATGGTCGCTTGGTGAGATGCTGCCATTAAAAGGGACCTTCTTGCCCTTCAAAGACTGGCGCTGATGGTGGGCATTAATACTCAGCTCCTGCGAGTAGCGGTGCGCGGATCGTGAGAGAATGTCACTTTATGCGAATATACTTACCTTGATGAGCGCCTCTAGCGCTCCCTGAACTTCAGGACGAAGGGGGGGGGCGTTCGCGTGCCTCTGCGACGCCTGTAATATCCTCCCAGGCAATGCGGCTGCGCTGTACGAGATCGATGATGTTTTGTGCTTGACGAGTCTGATGGACCAGTAGAAAATCGCGCTTTTGTGACCCAAGCTCGACCTCTAATTTAAAGTCAACCTGCGATACTGCTGCAACATCAATTTGGTCAGGCCACGTCAGGTTCACGTGCTCTGGCGCTAGCTGCGCGACTTTTTCGATGCCTTCAAGTCCCCCGCCTTTCTGCTTCTGCTTCTTCCTCGAGATCGGACGGGCAACTCGATAATTTTCGGTGTTGTCCTCGATCGCGAGACGAATGGCAGCTGCACCTCCGCTACTGTCATCCAACAAGCCAATCCGGTACGCATTGATAATTGTCTGCTCCATGATTGCAATGCAGGCAAGAATACGCAAGCGGCGTGCTCGTGTTCCACCTGTTGCAGCAGACCACTCATATGTGTGGAAAGGGACTAAGTTCTGTCCCCTGAATACGTTGTCGCCAACACCCGTCGAGATGCTTGACTGTCGAGACCATGGTTCGTACAAGTTATTGCGCTTTACGGATGTCAGCTTCGTTGCACCATTGAAAAGCTTTTGTGCGTCGAGCACCTCCACACGAAGGCTATCTATGCGTGCCGCATCCTTTTGAAGGCGCTCCTTCCGGAGTAACCGCGAGGTGCGCAAGTCGGTCCCTTCCTCAGCCTCTTCACCATCCTCATCATTGTCATGCTCCTGATCGTCGTCAGTCTCTTTATCACTCGATGACGGGTCACTGTCATCCTTATCATCATCTTCATCGCTGCCTTTCTTCCCTTTCTTCTTGCCCTTTGCCGCATTAGTACCACTTCTTCTAGAACTCTTTCCACCATCCGCAATCCCAAATGCCGACTGCAGCTCTCGCTGCTGTGTGACTCGACGGGGCATGTTGATGTTTGCTATCTGCCCTTCCATATTGAGGAACTCAGGGAACATCTCAAATATCGAGGATACAATCTGTATAAATGCACAAACCATCAGGTAATACTAGAAACATCATTAAACATACCTCAGCAACAGCGCCCCCGCGCTGTTCAGGATCATAGTCAGGATGGGCCATGATCGCCCGAATCATTTCAGCAGAGGCCGACCCAGGGTTCCAGTCTTTCCCGTGGGCCTTTGCCATATATAGAAATGGTGAGAACCAAGCAGAAACCTGAGCAACTCCTTCAGACCGCACTGAAATATCCACCCACAGGATATACGCACCTCGGAAATAGACCTCTCAATCATGCGTAAATTCCGGATGAGGGTGGTAACGACAGAGCGAGACATCAGCGGAAAATGGCCGAAGTCGTGTACATCATCACTTCGGCCAAGCACAAGGGCTGCCTTAGCTGCACAGCCTTCCAGTGCTGTCCGAACATCGCCAGGCAGGTCCTTCGTCGCCCGCTTGTCTTGGACATAGTCTTTCATGGCGGAGATGACATCGAACTTGTACAGCATATAGGCTTTTGACCACACATCTTCATCTGTGTTGCCGAATCGGTAGGATGCGGGAGTGTTGCCCCCAAGGTGTTTCTCATAGGCGTCATTCAGAGCCTCCCGGAGTGGGCCAGAAATCGCATCCAGTACTGGATGTGCCCGCTTAAGCTGTTGATACATCTCGGTGTCGCCATTCTCGCCCTTATCGGAGTTGTACGGGATCGTATTGAAGCACCAGCGAAGGCGGTTTTCCAGTCGCATCGTGACATCAGCAACAATCTGTTGACAGACAGGCGTCAGTCAAAATGGCGAAGGATCTCATGTCGATAGTGAATGCGCTACGCACCCCTCCATAACTCGAGAACATTGTATCATAAAATCGAGTAAACTGCATCTCGGGCGTATGGATGTAGTGAGTGCCTGACGATACGATCGTCTCCAGATGGTTGAACACGTAGTCCTGAGAGAGAAGTTCATTCTGCTTTGCAAAGACGCCCCCAGCCGCGGTATGTTCGATATTGGACCAGTTTTTGTTTTTTGCACACAACATCTTGTACTTCTGGATGAGGCCCTCTTCTGGCGATTGCATATACACATGCTTCGTTTCGTTCCGCGATATATGAAGACCAATAATTTCGCTGACCTGACCTGTTGCTCCCTCCGTCAGACTCATCTTGATTCTCCCTCACCAAAGTGTATATTTCAGCGCGAACTGACCTTGATCGAAAATAGTGACGATCCATTGACCGCCATACGCAAGAACACCCTCGAGTTTCTGCCGACGCGGTTTCACAACCTTGTCGATGTAGTCGATCTGATCCTGGTCGATCTCACCCGCAGGTAGGTCGGCAACGCGTGTCTCTTCTGCCAACACCATCTCATATTCGGTCCTCATCTTGTTCATCCAAGCTTCAATAGCTTTTGTCCGATGATGTCCCCCTGCTGCCTTGAACTTCCATTCTTTTGGTGCGTTCCCAGATATTTTCAAGATCGGGAGCTCGGAGAGCTCCCCGCACTTATCAAGATCTTTTTCATAGCTCCCTTCCACAAGCCATTCCTTGTGAACAACAAGAGGAATCGCATGGACGGGATTGAAGCGGTCAGCCCCATTTGCAAGAAACGACTGATATAGGGACTGCACTTGTGAATCAACCAAAGGTCGATTGTTCCATTTACCAAACTCAAGGTGGTTATAATATTCGATTAGGTCGAAACGAGCGGATCCGATGATGGCTTTATCCGCAATCTTGTTACGCTTTGTAACCTCGTCGATACTATCATCTAACGAGGGACCCGCAGAGTCTCTGGTGTTGCCCAGCAATAGGGCGTCTTTAACCTGTCCCTACATTAGTTGATGAGCGCTCGAGTCTCCATGCTATCACCGGCACGCAATCACTCGCCTCCTTCCCAGCCTTTTTTTTCCCTTGTCCTCGCGGTTTTGGTGGCATATTCAGGCCGTCTAGTAAGTGCGCAACAGCACCTGTGAGGGATGCTCAATTCTAAAATGTCGTTGTCGTTTGCAAGTCGTAAGCGAGCCAAACTCACGCCGTGACGCTAAAGCGTCGCTAAATAGTAAACCTGTCCTAAACGGGACTTGTACCTAAACCTTACGGCGCGCAGCGCCAACACTTGCAGTCTCACATGAAACACAGCAATGCTCCTACTACTAGCCTTCCTTCCGCTGAAGGATTTGCCATGTGTCGTGCTGAAAGAATCTGATTGACGCCTAAGCGGAAGCGAACAGACTCTTCATTTGTGCACTTGTAACACACATGCCGTACCCCCATGCGCGACCCATCTTGTAGCAGTTGTTGGCATGCACGTCTTTTCACATTTTTGGCTTTTAGCTTCTATCCGGTCATGTCTGGCCCCTGCAATTCGCCATTCGCCCAAGGGCGATCTCCAAGAGAGGTAACAGCTCATTCGTGAGCTCTAGTAAAGATGGATTTTCTGTCAACGGAAGGCAAGAGTGATTCCTTTTATCAGCTTATGGTGTGCAAACTCATCGCACCATAGCTCACTCAGATTGGTCGGGACCAACTTGTACTGGCTGTCGACGTTGGAATCGAACGATGACATCTGGAACGTGCTGAAGAACGTATCTGATACCGGTATCACGGCCGTCAGGATTTGGGCATTTAACGGTTCGTTACGGTTCGTTCATCGTCTGTCTACCGAGGTTAGCGACTTTAGTGTTTTGATTGACAGACGTGGAAATCATTCCCGAGAGCGGAACGTGGTTTCAGTTTGTACAGAACGGCACTACTACAATCAACGATGGAACAAATGGACTGCAGAAACTTGATACACAGTGGTTCAAATGGCAGAACAACAAGGGCTATATGTTATCATGTCACTAACGAATAACTGGAATCCAGTACCTAACACAACATCTTCCGGCACTGCATCACCTGACGTGCTTGCGTCTGTCGCTATTCCGCGTAACACTCTTTCAAACGACTATGGTAAGCCAACACTGCACTTGGTGTTCAATCAGACATCGGACATATCAACGTTTTTACAGGCAGTATGGATCTATATGTCCGCCAGTTCGGACTTCAGAACCACGACGATTTCTACACGAGCGATGATACCTTGGCTGCCTTCCAGAATTACACTAAGCAGATCGTATTACGCTATTTCGACAGCCCTGCTGTGTTCGGCTGGGAGCTTGCGAATGATGCTAGGTAATTCACCCTGTGCATCTACCGCCTTGGAACATGTCCCTCATCATGTGTCAGATGCAACTCGACCGTTCCCACTAGTCCAACGCGTACTACACAAACCATCACGAAGTGGCACGCTCTGATGGTTGCATTCATCGCGTCCATTGATCCCAACCACATCGTCTCCGCTGGGTAAGTATCATACGGTGTCGCTTTAGGTTTGGTTTGTGGTTCTCAAATTTCTGTAGAACATCTGGATTCCAATGCGCAGATTGTCCGAAGTTGCACCCAATTACACCACAGCTTCGCCTACGCCACGCCCTCTCCCGCGCCTGGCAAGAAGCGCAGAAGCGTCGCCCCTTCGACGAAAGAGCAGATCATAAGGCAGCGTGCTGAGTCGAGACGCCAATACGGGGCAGCCGCTAAGCGTGCAGGAACCTTGAAGGAAGATGGGATGACGATAAGGGGTCGCTGGGTATCTACAGGTGCTTTGGTCAATGTCATTGAATTGCGATGTTTCTCATATTTTTTTCAGCAACGCGAGAAGTCTCCAGCTCGATCTGCCCCACAACGGATGGTTCATCTGGTGTCGACAGCCAGGACATCCTTAACATCCCCAACATAAGGCTTTGGTTCCTTCCAAGTATTTCCCGACCAGAACACGTACGCTCCCAATGACCCAAACCTTGACCCCGTCCAAAACAAGATCAACTCGAGTCTTGCGTGGATCAAACAATCAGCTCGGTCTGCTTGCCAATGACTAACTTACATTCTTTTCAGCGTTGGGAAGCCTGTTGTCCTCAACGCATTCAGTCTAGTCACCCAATACAATTTGAATGACTTCGTCCCGTTCAACATGACTTATGCTTCTTACACATCCATCACAGGTAATATTATCGCAGTTCAAGGGTCGACAACCATGTACTCATGTTCTTATCCCCGCAGCGGTCATGGATGTCACCGCAGCAGTCATGGACGCCGCTGCGACGTCAGATTTCGCCGATGATGCACAACGAGAACAAGGTTACAACTCGTTTTTGCAGAGTGCGTAAATACAGAAGTGACAATGTCCAATCATGCTAAACTCTATTCCAGTGGGCAATAGCGCTGGATTGGCAGGCATCATGCAATACCAGGTCAATACTTCCCTTCCTTGTGATGTATTTAATTGACGCTCGTTGTAGTGGGGCTCGACCGGCATTACCCAGTCAAGCACTGCCATCCAGTTAGACAACAACTAACTCCGAGTCCCCAACACCAGCGACAACAACGGGGGAATCGCCGAACGATGGTCACTGTATGTAGGCACTCCGTTATGACATCGATTGACACCCTAGCTCACTGAACCTTATAGTGCTAACAACACAGCCATTCAACAAATTTTGCAGCAGGGCGCGCAGGCGATGGCTGCAGATTCATGAGGACTATTGTTTCTTGTTTACATAGACTTCTGTTTTTCCTTTAATGTATCGGTTCCTTTTCTCCAATGATACTGTCTGTTTTTTTGTATCGTGATTCTTGAGAGTCATCATGGCTCAGACGATAGTAGAGCGGGACCATCTGTTTCCCGCATTTGATACGTGCGTCCTCGGGGTCGAGGCGAATTCCATACCTTCTTCAATTCGAACGAGTTCATATGCTGTGTTGGTAGCACATACTAAGTATGTCGATTAAGGGGAACTCTTACCCTAATCCAGCACGAGTAGGACAAATGGCCGTAAGAAGAGCAGGGGAAAATTTTGTGAGGAGCATCTGGCGTACGTTCTCGTCTTGTATGGCATCAATCGGCGAGTGCCAGTCGAGAGTCCGAAACAGCCCGTAAAGCTGCATAGCGAAGGCGACGAGGGCTGGATGAATCCATGGCAGATATGAGCGCGCGTAGGTAAGCAGATTCTCGAGCACGGGTGCCAAGTCCCTTCATAGCGCTCAGCGTTAATAAAGCATTTCCCATTGCCGTGTGATCCTGGGAGCAATACACGAGGTAGTCGACCAACCAATCGAAATCAGCTGCGGTACGACGATCGCCGGTCCACATGAATTGGCCACGCCAAATGGTTGAGTCATGGTATGATGGACAGATGAATCCGTCCCAAACGGGAGCGATCATCATGCGCAATGCAGTGCGTCCGTCTGCCCGACACCTCTCTCTCTCCCGGCCAGATAACGTTGACAGTTAGCAGGCAAAGGCCTTACACTTGTCAATCCTTTGCGGAAGAATGACGCTGCGCCACTGATGCCAAATTTTCAACTGCTGGGAAGCAGTTCGGGTATTGGAGTCATCTCCAATTGGCAGAACAGTCAGACACAAATGGTTTAAAAAGCTCGCCCATGGGCGACTGATCTATCTCCTCCTGAGAGCTGGAGTCTCCCTTCCGCGTCAAAACAGGCTGAAAATGTGTCTCGAAGTCGCTGACAGTGATATGTAATGTCTGAGTTCGGTGACCATGCAATCGTGTGAATCAGTGAGGCTGCCGTCTGGATCTGTGGATGTCGCAAGTACCCAACATATAGCAAATTCCGTCCCAGGGTCACTGTAAGGCTTGGGACTGAGTAGTCGTTGTACGAGCCTCAAGATGGACGTCGTGATGCTGCGGAGGAAAGAGCGAAAGCTTGCGCCCAGTGTGTACATGTCTTTGTCATTCTGTTAAATAACAATGCTTACTTGCCCACATGAATGCACTTGTTATGCGAAGTATTAAGGTAGCAGGGGTTTGTAAGGGACAATCTTGAGATAAAAGGGATGCAAGGAGGGTGCACCAGTGGGACAGGAAGCCGATCACCGTGGTTGCAATGATAACGGATGTCATGGTCCGCTGTTGCGTCCACACGTACGAGGAGAGGGAAATGCCGAATAGCAATGATGAAAATTCCGTAAGGACAGGGAACGTTTGCAGAAATGCCACGCCTTGAGGCTGTCAAACTTTTGTTGTGTGCTCTTGCCCCGCTCCTCGAGGGATCCGCGCCCGAACCGTTAAAGCTTGTAGAAGCGAAGCCACTGCTTGCTCAAAACGGCACCGAATGCCGCAAGAATGCTGAATGAAAGGCTGGCATAAGCCAGAGTCTGGAACTATACTTGCCCGTTGGAATATGCAGGTGGGACGGGAATCAGATAATGATCTGCGACAGGGGTTCCATGGCTGTTCATTACCATCAGCGTAATGATCTGCGTTAATAAACTTGAAGCATCTGTGGTAGTAGCACCGCTAGGCCCCATAGTGGCGATGAACGTCGTGTTCACTGCGGAAAATAGGCCAGACTAAAGACTAGTCATCACCCTGTTGTTAACGCACGAGCACGCCTTGGGTTCGAATTGACAGCAATATACCAGCATATCTTAATGACACGGCATGCTCATCGAAGTCGCAAGGCAGCCTTATTGAATTGGCGCTATTCAGTGGAGACACAGCAGCGACTTTAATGAGAACATTATGTCCTTGCGAAGGGTGTTAAGTACGCGATCTGCTGTGGTAGTCGGGTTGCGCTTTACTGACAGCTGGCACGACATGGATAGTGCGTGCCTACCACTGAAAGCATTGTGGTCTGTCCACGCGTGTCGAGGATGGGTCGTAATTTCGCGAACTTCTCTTGCCATCGCCTGATAGTCGTTGAAGAGTTCATCCACAGCGTGGGGTTTCCAGCCACTGTCACACTACTAGACCGCGAACAGGCGGGAGCAGTGACGCTCCTTCCAAAGCGATTTATTCCAAGCTATTCCTCAGATTTTGGGCCTACAGAAAGACATCCGATGAGCAGAACATCAAGGGGGTGGAACCATTGTAAAATGTCTTTGCTTTTAAAACTCTCCTCGTGTTTATCATACCCGGGCCAGATGCCGTATTGCATCTTCGCATCCGAGGGACTCCAACCACACCGCCGTGCGGTACTTGATCCTTCGATATGACCACTGCTCGGTCTCTATCGATCCATCATCTAAGCGGATGATACTACAGAGACTCTCGTCGATGCGCACAAGCCGCACGTCGGAAAAGCCGTGGTCGATCACGTTGATGACAGAACGTATTGAAAAGTTTGTCATACCAACAAACGTGAGAAGAGGAGGGACTCCGGGACGTAGTTGCTATAATGAAACACATCAATGTTGTAGTGCTGCCGTGGTCCGGTCCCGAACCGCGGTTCGAACCTGACCAATGGTCAGGTTCGTCCTTGGTTCGGTCCATGGTTCTGCATTTTGCGCGGACCGAACCGGAATGAGGTTCGCGGTCCGCTGTCTCTCGGACGGTTCGGACATCGGTTCGGACTTTCCCGAACCGTTCCGAACCGCGAACCGAAGCTTCCTTGCGACATTGGTGAGGCACACACTTATGGTCATTTTGACTTCTGGATCCTCGAGATTTGCACCGACTTTGAATTCCCCATGGTCACTTTGACTTCTGGGATCCTTGAGATTTGTATTGACTTTGAATTCTGTCCGGAGGCTCGCATCCCGCACCTCCTGCTGTCCAATAAAGCTCAAGGTACGAATGAACTGTCAAATCAAGCGCAATAAACTCAATAAATTGATTGATATATTACTTTGATATATTTTTTAGGATGCTTTAATGCATATGGCTTTGGAGATTGGTTGTTTGCTTTGTTCGCACATAAAAGGAGCAAGCCCCACCAGCCTGTGAGTGATATTTTGACTACTCATACTGTGAGATGTCTGAATCTGACGCACAGTGTGCTCTCAATGTGGACGGTACTCTTAAGGACGCCAAGGATATTGTCTTTTACAATGATCCCGACGATACTGTTCCAATCAGTGCTCCATCCTCTGCCCAGCCAGCTCCATCCTCTGTGGCGTCTGGGCAGTCGACATCTACTACTACTCTCACAAGCTCAGACACCTTCTCTGTGTTGCTGAATGCTGGTCGCAAACCCGTGCCAGTTACGGCTGGTTCTCGACGATCTGTTCGTACCTCCAAGCCATCTGCTCGTCTGCGGGATGCCGAGAATATTTATTCGTCGACGAGCCGAAAACGAGCGTTATCCAGTGCTACTGAACTTCAACCAGCCCGGAAAAAGTTGTATCGTCTCTCTTATCTGATGATAGCCTTGATGACAGTGATGCTGGTAATGACACTGATCCTTTGGAGCCTGAAGCTGAACCTGAGGACGACGCTGAACCTGAGGATGACGCTGAACCTGGGGACGACACTGAACCTGGGGACGACACTGAACCTGGGGATGCTGAGGGCAAACCTGAGGCCTCTGTCCAAGCTACTTTGGCAAAGAGTGAACGTACCACTGACATTCGCACCACCTTCACTCACCATGAAACACACTGGGTATGCAACCCCTGCAAGTATGTAGTTAGCACTGCATGTTTTTTTTTGCTAATGTTTAGTAGGGATGCTGGTGAACCTGAGAGCAGGCATGTCTTTCGAGGAGGTATCTCTACACTCCACACTCACATTAGTCAGTGTGAAACAGTAATAGCGACTAGGCTGGTTAGAAACTAGTGCTACTTATCCAAATAGGCTGCGAGTGTAATATTTGACCCAAGAGGACTGCTATTGAAGCAACTCCCTTCAAATATGCAAGTGTAGCGATGATGCGAAGGGCTAATAACCTATAGCGACCTAAGACCAAAAACCAAATGAGTAGCGCTGTAGCGATCAGTGACTAGCGACAAGTGAGTTCTGACAGAGAAACGTGCGTATAAGTAAGTAGCACTATGCAAGTTGTCCTATGCGATAGCGCTATGCGATGTCCGGCTAGCGACAGCGAGAAGAAATCAAAAGAAGGGAAAGTGAGGGATAAGGTATGATAGTGCAAGTGGAATGCCTGATAGTGACTAGATTATAGCTCAACTACCGATAGCGATCCCGACGTTGCTGAAGATCAAACTTATGAGGCAACTTTAGCGACGCGCACTCAAAGCAAGTCAAGCGACACGCAATCAGAGAGATTGGCAAGAGCGGAATCGATTGGACCAAAACTAAGATATAGCGACTAAAGTGACTCCGACACCAGCAAAGGTCTGGGGAAGAGAAGTACTGTACTGTATGTGCGACGGGTCATTTTATCATACTGCGTAAAAGTTCGGGAATGCGTAGGTGAGAATAGTAGCGACACTGATGGAGGCACGATGTAGCGACAGGTAATAAGACATGCAGCACAGTGGAACACGAGGATGCATGTAATAAGACCTGCAACTGATGAGTAGCGACATTTTAAGGAAAAATAACGCACCAGTGGAGGTAGGTGGACATAGGCAGGACATGGGAGGACGGGATACCTAGGCATCGGGCCGGGCAGCGCGCTATGGGAGAAAGCGGTTCCAAAGCGGATAGCTTGGCAGTTGAATAGCGCTGATGACTAGCGCCTTACTCTTTTCCTCTATGCAAGGCAAAATATGCCTATGGCACTCATACGCGCCTAGCGCTGGTATGATTGTCACATCGGTACATTTTTATCCTTTCAATGATGTCTCTTGATTTACTGATATCTACCAGCAAAAGAATCACTTTCAACTGTACAAGGCTCGCTGCCGCGCTGCAGGGATTGCCTTGCACCCTCGTGCTGTTCCAACTAGCGAGGATCAGACCCTGTGAGTCAAACTAACATTTTTTATAATCCAGCGCTGAATCATTGACAGTTCAAGGCAATCTACCCTTGACACTATTCTTGTCACCAAAGCGCCTACATTCACAAAGGCAGGGCTCCTGGAGTACCTAATGGAGTTTATTGTGACTGAAGATGAGGCGCTGCAGCTGGTTGACAAACCAGCTTTCCGGAAGTTACTTCGCTATGTTCGCCCTGGCCTTACTGAACGTGACATCCCTCACCGCACCAAGCTCACTGAGACCATCAAGGCACGAGCAGAAGCCATAGTCAACGTCATACGTGAATGTCTTGCAAAGGTTGATAGTAAAGTGTCCATGATGTTCAACTCATGGACTTCGATCATTGGCGACCCATTTTTCTCTGTCACTGGCCATTATATTTGGAATCCAGATGACAACCCCCAGAAATGGGAGTTACATCGCGAGCAGCTTAGTTTCGAGCACATCGAGGGCAATCACAGTGGGCAAAATATTGCTTGTATACTTATCAACTCAATCGACATGTACGACCTCCGAGCAAAGGTAAGGTCTGGCCTAGTATCCTACCGCAAAGCTAATGGTTCATATTATAGGTTGGGTGGATGACCTCCGATAATGCAAGCAACAACGATACTGCAATGAAGGAGGTCGCTCACGCAATTGATCCAGAGGGTGGCCAGTGGATACCTGCCACGCACCGCATCAGATGCCAGGAACACATACTGAACCTTGCTGCACGTCACTTTGTAGATGCGGTCGCACCCACTCCTCAAGCTGCTCTCATGAAGAAGATCCGTCAGGCGCTTGATATGGGGGATGATGCTAATCTTGATGTTTTGAATAAGGAGCTTGCGGCCATGGAAGTTAGCGGTGACCATGAGAAGGATGGTGTGTTTGACACTGGTGATTCACTTGGTAAAGCCCTCGCACTCATTGAGCAGGTATGTTATTTCTTGTGGCGGCATAGATTACATGCTCTTACTGATTGAGATTTTAGATTTGAAAATCGCCTCAAGCGCGGGCCTTCTTCAAGAAGGCCTGCAAGGAAGAGAACGTCCCCGAGCTCGAGTTATTGCAGTGGATCAGGACTTGTTGGGCGTCGCTATATAAATGTCTCGATCACATGCTACTCTTACCTCAGGTAAGCCTTTTTTCTCTCTCAGTATTCATCATTCTGACATTTATAATTGAACAGGCTGTGAACCGCTTCACAAACCTCGCGGATGAGAGCAAAGAGGTCCCAAATCTTCACAACAAGTCCTACAACGATTTCAAGCTTGATCGGAGCGACTGGAAACACCTTGGGCTCGTTCATCAAGTCCTGAAGGAACCAGCGACTGCCCAACAATCCTTCTCATCAGCGAAGCACCCAACTGCATCGCAAACGATCCTTACATTGGAATGCCTTGCCGACCGGTGGCAAGAGATGGCAAACGGCACGCAGTATGCACCGATTGCGGATGCAATCAAGCAAGGATTCAAGAATGTCAACAAATACTACAAGAAGACGAGTGACTCCGACGTATATTTCATTTGTCTCGGTGAGTGTTCATATCATTTTCTATGGCATGTGACGCCTCTCATATAATTACAGTTCTTGACCCTAACTATAAGCTTGCCTATGTTGAAGATCGATGGGACACTCAAGACGTTGTGGATGGGAGGGTTCACCTCGAGGCTGTGGTAAGTGTTCCGACTGCTCGTTATCCTTCTCAGACTTACATTTATAGTTTGACAAATATTATAAACCACCACCAGCTCGGGCACCTACCAAAACACCTGCTCTGCCAACAAGACCCTTGCATGGAAAGCAGTATGGTGATGCATGGATGCGCGAGGCCATCAAGGCACGTCAAGCTGCCGACCAACTTGCTCATAATCCTCGTCAAGAACTCACCATGTACCTGTCTGCACCACTAGAGGAGGCTGAGGACATCGTTGCATGGTGGGGAGTAAGTAATCTTTTTGATTCGTTTTTCAGTACTAAATCTATTTACTAGCTTCACTCACTACAGTACCCTACCCTCGCACACATCGCACGAGACTATTTGCCGATTCAAGGCAGCGCTGTTCCCTCTGAACAGGCTTTCTCGAGCGGTGGGATCACTTCTACTGTACGATGCAATGCACTCAGAACATCCACATTCAGCTCGCTACAGTTGTTGAAGGCGGCGTATAGGAATGGCCATATTTCTGCAATGGTTGAGGCAGAAGCAGCTGTGGTGTTGGATGGTTAGCTATGAGTACAAGTCCTGCATATGTTTTTTTGTCTCGCTGTATAAAATTTTGAGTTCAGTTCACGTTCAAACCTGAAAATGACCGGACCGGACCATTCTGAACCATTCGCAAAGGTCCAGTTTGAGGTTCGTCGAGTCTGCTAGAACCAGACCTAGGTCCAGTTCTCGGTTCTCGTTCGACCCTCTTTGAACCGGACCAAACCGGACCACGGCAGCACTACAATGTTGCTGGTTCTTGTCAATGACAGGAATCCTCAACTCACATTTATGCAAAAAAGAAGGTCCTCTACAGGCGGTACCACAATCTCCATGGTGAGCGCACGAACACTCCGCGGAATAAGCCACCCTGCTAGCGAAAGAGAAAGATCCCTAGGATAAGTGATACAAAGACTGCAGAGGTTTATTAGAGAAGGTAATACACCCCAGGCAGACGCGTCAAAAGCAATGCGACAATGGTCTGCGCTAAGCACGATGAGGTGGGAGGAATGAAGATGTTTGTGATCTCTCAAGAATTCTGAGATAGGAGGCATGAGGTTCCTGTCCATGACATGCCGATGCAGACTGACAATCTTGAGAGCAAAGTGCATCAGAAACGGAAGCGAGGACCTATACAGGCAGAACATCGTTGATGGAGTGCATTCAAGAACTCCTGAAAATGTCAGTGACTCCAGCTGGTGGCCGGTGAACAAGATTTCTGAGAAGACCTGGCTGTCTGCAGAAAAGCAACCTTCGAACTCGATGACATGATACATCCATCGGGAATGTCCAGTTTGCGTTCTCGGTGACCAGCGAGCACAGGCTGTCATGACATTATGATATAAAGTCATGGGTAGATGTGCTATTCCCTCCCTCGATTGTGATGGAGAAATGTGTGATGTGCTTGCATCAGTGAATTCGATATGGTAGTCGTGGGAACTATAGAAGGATATCATTCTGCTCCTGCTAGATATCGCTATGTATGCTGCGAGCAACTTGCGTTGTTGGTACATAGCCATGGATGTTCTACAAATTTAAATTACCACTAGGAGTTCCTGACAAGGTCACGACGTTGCGCCATCAGGACCAGCCAGGTATGATAGCTTAATTAGGTCCTACCTGTTGAGCAATCCCATATACCTTATTGATGTTTTGAACTACAAGGTAATTCAAGACTTTTTTGTGATAAGTGCCATTGGCACTCATCATCCAATCTAGGTCTGCATGAGAGTTCGCGACTTGGTTGTGACTCTGTACCATTGTAGCCAGCATGGGACATTAGAATACTTGTGTAAACCTTGTTGAGCATTCTCGTTT
This sequence comes from Suillus subalutaceus, assembly GCF_016647625.1. Classification (NCBI taxonomy): domain Eukaryota; kingdom Fungi; phylum Basidiomycota; class Agaricomycetes; order Boletales; family Suillaceae; genus Suillus; species Suillus subalutaceus. The sequence goes on along the minus strand of NW_024540469.1, from coordinate 51,322 downwards.
TGCATCATTTATATCTTGAAATACAATGCATTTTAAGACTTTCTGACCAAAAGTTGGTTTGACACTGATTATAAGATCGGATTAGAAGGGGCACTTATGACAATACTGTTCTACTGGACCATTACAGCCCGCAAGGGACGGAAGGATACTTGTCTCAACCTTATCGAGTGTTCTTGTTTTCCTTCCTGATGGTTCCAACTATAATGATATTCAAGACTTAAACAAGTCCCTGGCTTCTGCATTCGACTAAAATGTGATGACGGTTGCACCGTCACCGCCAGCACGGAGCATAGCGCAGGTGTGCCCTGCTTTTTAAACACTCTCATTTCTCATGCCTTAAATTAAGACTATATAAGCCTTTTTCAGGGCACCATGAAAATGCTGCACCACTGCTTCCAAACAGCGAGTGTGCATCAACTACACTTACTGCTTTCCTTGCTGCTGTAGATGGCGATGGACAGGCAAATATTAGATTAGATATCCTTGAGGCAAGGCAGGCTGATGAGGAGCTGTATCGCACATTTGTGTGGCGCGAGTATAGTGTCCGTTTCGGGGGGATAAGGTATGTCGTGGAAGGCATAGATTAAGTTGAAGTGTCAAGGAGCTGGATGAAATAACTACACTTCAAGTTGGCCAGTGCTAATTATCATTGCAGGGACGACTTGGATAGCTGGAGAGCTAGGATATATCAGCATCTGCAAACCACAAGTAAACCTGTCTTCTGGCGCAACTCGGATGAAGATCAACTTCAGCCTGGGAGGCTTGGATTGCTGAGGTTATGTAGAATGTCAACGAAACATGCAGGAAGCTGAGACTCTAGAGGTTTTGTGAATGTTCATTAAGTCATAGATTCTACCAGGAATTGAGAGATCCAGTGTTTTTCTGAGATGCAAGCAGCCAGCTACAGTAAAAACGATGCATAGGGTAACCTTCTGTGTCCTCCGAGTCCACCATGCAAGTGACTCCCCAAGAGGATTTTAAGAAGTGATAGTCCAGACACAAACAAGGTTGTCAGTAAGTCCACCGAACGACGTCTGCCCGTCTGCTGACCATGCGATTGACACACTTGGATCCCTGTGAGTTGGGATCAACGTCAGTGAAGCTGGGCTTGAGCTCGTCCTAGGAATCGCACCGATGAGCTAGATGACGAGATCCAGCCAGCCGCAACATCTCCTCCGGCCTGTGGTAGTGCCATACTCCTTTCCAACTTCTTGAAAGTGGACGCCAATGTGCTGAAAATATGTGAATACATAAATATATTGTTTACAAGAAGACCAACGTCAAGCTGCTCAGTCGGAAACGGTCCTCCTCCAACCTGAGTGGTATATGCCTTGATAACTCCAATGGTGTGCCCAATCGCTTTAGGAGGTATGCCAGGACCAGTGCACACACCGCCAATTGTGGTGGACGATGAGGTGACGTAGGGATACGTCCCAAAATCCAGGTCAAGCATGAGTGCATTTGCACCTTCAACGAGGACCTTCTTGCGCACTGGCAGTGTGCAATGAATATACTGTACACTAGCGACAATGAAAGGCTTTAGTCGCTGTACAAGAACCTACATCATGTTCAGCGACGATATTTAACAGGGAAAGCATGAAAGATATGACCTTATAGCACACAATCTCGTCCTCTGTATCATATTCGAAATGACCATAACGCTTGAAACAACCCTCCACAATCTTGCGAAACTTTTGCGCAAAGGTATCATGATCAAAAGGTGATGCACTCGGAGGCCTGAACGAGAGGCTTTCCTGGAGTAAGCCGGGCCTATTCCTTTCTTTGTGGTTCCGATGCTGTAGGTTGTTAATAATAAGAATTGTAAGAATCATGTGAAGGTTCATACCTGGATCCACCGAGCTCCACTTCCTTCAGGCCGTCTACAATTTGGTGGGAGTCAAACACGAGATGAGCTCTATCTGAAAGAAATATTCTATTTGAGCAGCTCAGGCCTGCGTAAACATGTCATCACTAAAGCACATTCGACCATGTTAAACCCTACCTTGCTGTTCCAAGGCGTCGAGCTCATTGAAAAAGGAAGGCACATGAACAACAACTCCAGAACCAATCAGGCCCACACATGTTGGGTTTACAAGACCTACGGAATGAATAGATCAGTGCCATACAAAAGGTTACCATGAACTGATCACAAACTGCTTGGGAGAAGATGGAAAGCAAAGGTAGTCTTCACCTTCTCCGGTCCAACAGGCACAACAATTGTGTGCCCGGCATTATTACCGCCTGTGCATTGCGCACAGACATCGAAGTCAGCCAATAGGATATCGACTAGCTTGCCTTTGCCTTCATCTCCCCATTGTGAAACAAGAACGATCACAGTGGCAGCATGTCACGGTAGCCAGTAGCGGTTGGGCGAGAACAAATCCGCCGAGCAACGTCTAACCATCTGCTGACCATGTGGTCAACACACACTCGGGTCCCTGTGAGTCAGAATCAACGTCAGTGAAGCTGGGCTAGAGCTCATCCTAGGGATAGCGCCAACTTGAATAAGTTAGATATCATAACAAAATTTGAAAGTATGTACTTGCTCTCAAAGTCAAAGATTTCAGCGCAGCTGGCAGTGGCAGTATATAGCCGGTAGCAGTTGGGCACGAACACATCCACTGAACAACGTCTGACCATCTGTTGACCATGCGATCGATACACTCGGGTTCCAAGTGAGTTGGGACCAACGTCAGTGAAGCTGGGCTTGAGCTCGTCCTAGTAAGGATCACACCGATAAGCTAGATATAACGTCACTAGACTAGGATGGCTAAAGATATGAATCTTGAGGAATGCTCACCTTTACAACCTTGTCCCATCCACAGGATACAATAACATGACATTGGGGCTGAAACACACGCATGACATCCTGGATCATATTGTCAGGGTGCGATCTTCTATTTATGCAGGACTCCCACATACCACTGTGTGACCATCATCCTTGATATCATTCTTGCACTCTTCAAGGGTGTTCCAGTGTTCCAAAGTTTGATTGTTTGGTCGTGAACCAGAAACAATGTCTGTTGTCTGTGCTGAAGCTGACAGATAAAGACATCGGAGGTGTGGCCAACAAATCTGCGAGTGGTCTGGTCAGTGTTCAGATCCCAGAGACGCAAGGTGTGGTCCCAAGAGGAAGAAAGGGGAGCCCCTTCAGTGACAAATCCCGTATTATACGGGTCACCCGACCTACATAATATCCCGTGTAATACGGGCCAGCGGATTATGGGCCGATGTTATGTATATTCCCAATGTTGACGGGTGGGCCGGGAGGCATATTATTTCCGATGGAGACGGGTGGGCCCATCTATGCTGATGTTATATATATCATCGACGATAGCGGATGGGCCGGGAGAAATATTATTATGGAGATGGGTGGGCCCATGTGGGTAATATGTAGAGTAGGATTGACATATATTATAGACCTGAGGAGAGATGTATAGCAAATAGTATTATATAGACGTGTGGGCCGACGTATTAGTATTATTTTGTAGACGGATGGGCCGAGGGAGCGGTGAAATATTTATTAGATAGACGGGTGGGCCGACGTGGGGTAATATCAGATAGACGGGTGGGCCGAGGGTGAGGGGAATTATTTATTACATAGACGGGTTGGCCGATGTGGGGTAATATTAGATAGACGGGTGGGCTGAGGGTGAGGTGAGTTATTTATTAGATAGACGGGTGGGCCGACGTGGGGTAATATCAGATAGACGGGTGGGCCGAGGGTGAGTGGAATTATTTATTACATAGACGGGTGGGCCGACATGGGGTCATATTAGATAGACGGGTGTGCCGACGTGGGGAATTCTACATAGATGGGTGGGCCGACGTCGGGTAATATTAGATAGACGGGTGGGCCGAGGGTGAGCGGAATTATTTATTACATAGACGGGTGGGCCAACGTGGGGTCATATTAGATAGACGGGTGGGCCGACGTGGGGAATTCTACATAGATGGGTGGGCCGACGTCGGGTAATATTAGATAGACGGGTGGGCCAAGGGTGAGGTGAATTATGTATTAGATAGATGGGTGGGCCCAGATACATATCATATAGACAGATAGGCCTAGGTATTGTACATTTTTACGAGTTTCGAGGCTCGAGTTAAGAAAATTCAAATTTAAGATGATATACATTTTTGTTGTCTTGAAATACCGAGACCCGAGACCCGAGATTCGGCACTCGGTAGTCGGTGAAATGAGTACAGAAATACATAAGATAATACACATTGTTCTCAGAAATCACAAGTTTCAAATGTCGATTTGTAAATCACGAGTCACAAGTCTCGAGACTCGAATCACCGAGTACCGAGTACTGAGAACCGAGTACTGACACCCGACACCCGGAATTCGGCACTCGGCATGCGAGACAAAAGATTGGAAACAAAACTCAAAATTCGAAACTCGAAAGTACTGACTACCGAATACCAAGTACCGAGTACCGAATCTCGGGACTCGGTACTCGGTATTCGGTACTCGACACAATGCTCGAAACTTGTAAAACTGTTTCAAATCACTGAGTACTGACTACCGAGTACCGAGTACCGAATCTCGGGACTCGGTACTCGGTATTCGGTACTCAACACAATGCTCAAAACTCATAAAACTGTTTCGAATCACCGAGTACTGACTACCGAGTACCGAGTACCGAGTACCGAATCTCGGGTCTCGGTACTCGGTATTCGGTACTCGACACGATGCTCAAAACTCAAAACTGTTTCGAATCACTGAGTACTGACTACCGAGTGCCGAGACCCGAGATGTACTCGGTAGTCAGTACTCGGTGATTCGAAACAGTTTTGAGTTTTGAGCATCGTGTCGAGTACCGAATACCGAGTACCGAGACCCGAGATTCAAGTGCTTTCGAGTTTCAAGTTTCAAGTTTCAAATCTGTCGTCTCAAGTGCCGAGTGCCGAATTCCGGGTCTCGGGACTCGGGACTCGGAACTCAGTGACTCAATCAATGGACTGGCAGAGGTTACATTCATTGAAAACTTGTATATACATCTATCACTATGCAATTATGTAGCCATGTCAACCTCCACAGAAGACTCTTCAACCTTCACCTCCACCTCAACATCCATGTTGCTGGAAGAGTCATATTCTGGGACAAGGTTGCTTGGATCACCTGGGTCCACAATTTCGCCAGACGCATCTGGATCCCCTGGATGAAAAACTTGGTTGTAGTCGAACAGGAGACCCTCAATGGCAGAGGCATCCGGGAATGTCGGGGCTGCGGGTGTGGGAGCCATTGTTTCCATACTGAGATCAATCAGAGGAGGGAGTGCGGATTCTGGGGGTGACATGGTGGGGGGGCCGGATTGATCAAGCAACAAGGATGTTGCAGGGGCAGGAGTGTCGGGAAGTGGGAATGAGGGGTGCCGGTCGATGATTTCGCGCCTAAGGCCTTCATGAAGGCGTTGCAGGGTGTCAATCTTACCATCCTGCTCTGCCACACGAGCCTCCAGAAGAGCAATTCGAGCTGCGCCATCTCGAATCGCAATGGACATGGCATGGAGATCTGGCATGGGCACCCCAAGTGCTGCAGCAGGGACTGCCGACCTGGAAGACGGAAGGGCTACAAGGGAAAATGAAGGTCAGACGGTGATGAAAAACTCGGGTGACTTACGAGCTGGTGCAGGTGCGGGTGCAGGTGCAGGTGCAGGTGCAGGTGCAGGTGCAGGTGCAGGTGCCTTGACGGCAGTGATAGTCTTGCTGCGACCACGCGTCTGGGTCTTGGGAGTGGTCACAGCAGTGACACCAGAAGTTCCGGCCGGGCCACGAGACTGACTGCGAGTTCGGGCCCTGGACTGGGAGGCAGGGGAAGCTTTGGAGGGGGCGGGAGTTTGGGATGCGGGGGGAGCCTTGGAGGGAGTCTTGGAGGAAGCCCTGGATGGTGTTCTGGACCTCGTCTTCCGGGTAGTAGAGGAAGAACGATCGCGAGGAGGCGGGGATCCCATAGTCGCGGGGGTGCACTTGATCTTCTTTGTTGTGCAGTAGACGCACGACATACATGGAGCCCCGGTCCTCTTGTCCGGCCGAGTTGCGCAAGGCCAGTTGTGCTTGTGGCAAGCATAGCATGGGTTGTTCTGTTGGTTGTATTTGTGTATGGACACTTGAGATATTTCAAAGTACTCACCGGTCCGGGAATGAGAATGTCAACTGCAGGGATGACTGGGGGTGCCTGCACCGGAGGTTCGGGAGTGGGCTGGGAGGGCTCCACAACTGCTGCGTGACTGCCGGCAATCACCTGGTATAATGTAAGCACACACCCGAGTCCCGGACGCATAAATGACACTTACTGTGGCAGGGCCAAAGGGCTTCTTCTTGGGTACCCGGGGCGAGCGAGGTGAATTAGGCGTCCTTGCAACAATTGTGGAGAGCCGGGGAAGGACGACCTCCGGCACTCCACCCAAAGGTGGCTACACGAAAATGAGAGACAATGAAAAAATGAACAAGACGACATACCTGCATAACCGAGTCTTCATCATCTTCCGACTCCACGATGGCCTTGGACTTCACAACGCGAGCAGACCTCTGACGCTTGTGACTCTTCATCGCGGATTTCGGGGGTTGGGAGGAGGGTCCAGAAATCAAGGGGGACTTCCTCTTCTTACTCCCTTCTGCCTCGGGGTCTGGGTCAGCGAAGACGGCCTTACCTTTCCCCTTGTCCCAGGACTCGGTGGTGGGGTTGGTGGAAGGGCCGGCGACATTGCCGGCAGGGATGGCTGGGGAGGGAAGGTTGACAGGAATCGGACCTGTGGATGGGGGGGCAGCAGTTGGGAGATCGAAGGTCTGGTCGCCTAAGGCGTTCCAGGCGAGGACCTTGGGGTACCAGGCGTGCCTCAGAATGCGAGGATCGTCATACCCGATGGAGTGCCAGTCTGGCCAGACCTTGGGAACCATGTTGCGGATGCGCTGGAGCTCTTTGGAGCACGAAATGATGAGGCCGGGAATAGGACCATCCCCGGACCCATACTCCTTGGCTACATCAGACTACCAAGATGTTAGAGAAGAAAAAGCACCCAAACAAAATACATACCACAAGTGTAGCAACCTGTTTTCCCAAAGCCGAGTGGCTGGGACCCGGGGGAATCTGCCGGGCGGCACTGATGATGGCCATGATCTGGGCAGCGGATGCCTTGAGATGGGTCAAAGAGTTGTCAACTGGAGTGGACATGATGAGTGGGTTGAGAGATTTAAAGATCTTGAAATCAGATTGAAATCAGTTATCAGAAAGATGAAGTTTCAAACAAACAAGACATTTGATGGGCGATCCACAAAATCGTTTATTGTTTGTGTTTGTTTGGTCGTTGTTCAACTTTCGGCAATTGCCGGCTTTGTGTCGAACTTCGAAGTTTTTTAGATCATCAGTCAATCAGTCCACCAATTCTCCACACATGAGTGCCCATCCAGCCAGTTAGATTTAATGACCCACCGGTGACCTGACCATAATTCTATGGATGTGGATGACTCATCTATGGGCCGGGCATCACTAGGTATGTTGTATTCTTATCATGCCTTATCTATTCACCGGGTATCCCTTAGATGACTTAGATGACTTATACCTCGGGCCGGATGATGACATAGAATATGATTCTATGTCATCCGGACCCCCGGATGCGTCGGCTGCAATACCCGGTATGACTATACATTACTGATGACCTGGGATCACCATGCATGCTAACTTCACCCTTGAAGATCAATCACATCCGGGTCAAGCTGATGATGCCAGCTGTCTCATTGATCCAGACTTGTACCTCGGGCCTGAGGATGATGTCATTGATGTTGATGAGTTGCTGGACTCTGCTGATCCTCCCACTTTTGCTCCGGCTACCTCAGAGGTGTCTATTTCATGTGGGTCCATTCATTCTGGACCATTATGGAGACTGATCTTATCTCCCAAGCCGACAAATCATCTACCGAACTCCCTGCAGACCAGCCGGAGCTCAATATCGAGGATGTACGGTTGATGGTCCGGGAGCTCCATCCTTTCGGAAAATACCAACACCCAGAATGTGAGTATCTGAAAGCAGAGCAGTTATCTTTGAGCTAATCTTTCTGGAAGACCAATCCGTCCAAGATCGACTCCATGAGTACAAACGCCGTACTGGAGGTCTTCCTGACCCTTCCATCCAACAACTAATCGAGGCCGAGCGTCCATTCCGAACTGCTTGGGCAGAAACATCCGACAAACTGAAAAAAGCTGATGCAGACCTGCAGAGGTTGCAAAGAGTTGAACAGATGAGCATTGAAATGCTCAGGGTAGTAGATTCCATGATTGAACACTTTGAAGAACAACTGACCATGTAAATTACTGCATTGCAACCTGTGAATTTTCATTGACATCCCCACATCATGTACACTACCGAATTTTTCAATACATGTCCCCGGGTGTCGAACGGGACTCGATACACGATGGTCGGGATTCGATAATTGGGACTCAACACTCGGGACTCGATAGTCGGGACTTGATGTTTGATATTCGGGAGTCGATAATCGGGACTCAACACTCGGCACTCGATTTTCGGGACTCGATGTTCGATGCTCGGGACTCGATGCTCAATAGTCGGGACTCGGTGTTTGACGAATCTCGGGGTTCGGGACTCGAGGTTCGATAGTCGGGATTCAATGTTTGTGACTCAATAGTCGGGACTCAATAATCGATATTGACTAGTGGGGACTCTGCATATCATATTAGGTCTGATATATGAAAGTTACACATTGACATGTAAATACAAGCAGGTAATGGCAGGCAGTGTAGTATCAGCCCATTACTTCTTTCCCCTTGCTCTCGTCACTCGAGTGCTTGTGTCCAATGGCTGCTGTGTTGACTTACTCCGGGTTGTCCTCGCCGATGGCTCAATCACCGCTTTCTTTCCCCGCATGTTCTTCAGCGCCGGCGACCTATTGACTCGTTCTGTTGCACCATCCTCCTGAACATTGCGAGTGACTCTCGCAGTCAGCCCAGTCAGGAGGTCGCCCATTCGCGATGTCAGCAGTGCACCAGTCTTCCCTGCATTGACCGGGCGAGGCTTTGGAATTGCATGTGGGACCGCTGTCCCTTCATGTGCTGTCGAAGGACCAGGCTCTGTTCTGGGTCTCTTTTGCGGGGATCTACCTTCCTCTGTGTCATCATCAGCATCATCCTCCATGTGATGAGTGTCGTCCTCGGGATTGCTCTCTGGATCACTCTCGTGATTGGCCTCGGGATCACTGTCAGTTTCGGTCGATGAATTCCGAGGCCTTCGGATCATAACTCGTCTGGCATTACGAGTCCGATGAGAAGGTGAATTTCCGGATACAACCGAGGCTACCATGTCCCCATCTCTGTTCCTCCATGCTTTGAACAGGAATGTTGGACCTTCGCCTTTCTCCTGCCGAGCATACCAGAAATTCAGTAAGGCGGTCGTGTCCCAATGTTGCAACTTCGAAGGCTCCTTCAAGTCCACATCCGCCGGAAGATACGTTCTTGCCACAAAGTCATCCTGACTTTGTACGATGGCGCTCCATGGCACAACTGCCTTGACAATCCCAGAACAGATACCTGTATAAATGCATTCAACAAATGTTTGGGTGTTGCGACGACGGACTCACGATAGTGCGATGTGAGAAATGCTCTGACGATGGCTTTCTTCTCCTCGAGTTTCGTCTCGGTGATGTCAGGAAGCACCGGCATCCCATCCCCATCAATTTCGAGTTCGAAAGCAGGCTTCCTGATTCTCTTTCGACCTCCATTCACCTGTCGCCCACCATCTCGTGCCCCAGCACCTATCATGACAAAGATCAACCAATTCATTCCAGTAGCCAGAGATCAAACACTCACCGAATTGTTCCTGCGCGTACTCCTGCCAAACTGGCTCGATGTCCTCCCAGTCCTTCGTCTTCATGAAACTTTCCCCATCTCCTAATGCCTCGTTATCATCGTGCCTGCATGAAATGTATTGAGATCGAAGATCTGCGATGACAAAATTGACTTACATCCCGAACAGCACCTCTCCCTGTTCATTCTTCCATGCCGACATCACAAACACTCTCATCCCGCATTGCCTCCACATCTCCTTCGAAAAGTGCTCCATATACGCCGGTCCCTTCTTACAAGCCACTTGTGCTTGTATCTCGGGAGGAGGAAAGTTGCTGGACCATTCTTCAGCCGTGTCTTTCGCCTTCTCCAACTCATCATCGGACAATTCAGCCATGACTCTTTTTACAGCCGCCTGATAATGCTTGAACATACCGGGACCTCCTGGCTTTGCCCCGGACTCGTCCTCAATCCTCTTCAGCACCTCCTCCCGTTTCTGCTGGTAGATCACCTGCCTAGGAGTCCATTTCCTCCCATACTTTATCATGTCCTTCCTCTCCTTCTTTTTCTGGTTGTTGAACAACCATGTCTTGTACATCTGAGAGTTCATGGAAGAATAAGATGTTAAAATTTTAGTTTTGAATGAAGCAAGGATGAATCACCTGCTTCCTCTTCTTCCATTGTGCTTGGTCGACCTTGGGAGCAAATAGCCTGGCAGCCCTAGCTATGGCAGTGAAAACTGCCCTCTTCTCAATCCTTTTCGCCGAAGTCCACTCAGGAAGGTAGTTCTTCAACTCCGAAATTTCGTTATCCGTGAGCTTCTGTGTCTGTGGTTGACGCGCCCTATGTCTTCCAGAAGTGGAAGTCAACTGAGTGGAATGACCTGATCTTGCCATTGTGAATGAGATTGCAGAAAGGGCTGAGGATGAGCAAGGTGGAAGTAATAACGGTGACAAGTTCAACTTTGAGCAAAGCCTAACAGTTGGTTAATCGACCCATAGTGGACGCAATTCCATTATTGGAAATGAATTTGTAATGACGCATCAAGCCCGCATAAGATCACATTGCAATAACAATTTATTCGCATTCCTGAGCTCGTGCTTTGCTTGCAGCCTTAGAAAATAACATGAAGATAGGTAGATGCACCCCACTGCAAAGATCCCACAGGGTAGAAGCAAGGGGAAGCAGAGGTAGGAAAATTTGGGTCAAGGTCCCACTTGCAAGCACAAAAAGACGTGCATACAGGTCCATGCCTAGCTCTCCCCCAGAATCACCAACACTTCGGCCTGTTGAGGCACCACCTCTTTGGGAAGACATTCCTGATAATACTTACAAGCAAGACCAAGGCTCATTTGAGCCTTTGCAACTCCCAAAAACCATGGCAAGTTCATGTAAAATGTTGCATTGCAATTCAAATGATAGCTAAGTATAACAAATCCAGAGTCAGAATGACTACCTCAGGCAATGGCTGCCAAGGCAGAAATCATATCTGCATCACCTCCTGGATCGAGAAGCTCCACCAGAAGATAGGAGATGCGTCGTCTGCGACCAGGATGGGGTCTACAAATGTCAAGATTGTCTTGGGGAGCCACTCTATTGCACTGGCTGTTGCAGAAGTCAACATCTTTGCAATCCCTTCCATTGGATCAGTCAATGGAATGGTCAATTCTTTGAGCAAAGTTGTCTCGCTCACGTCGGACTCGTCATACACCTCGGTCATGAGGGCAAACAATGTCCGGTACTTACGGATAGGTGGGACTTGTTCGAAGAAGACGAACCGGAAGACCAGCTTGAGCCTGAAGATCTACCATCTGCTTGTCATTTCCAGCTTCATAATCCTGCATTAACCATGTCTGTATTGCATACTCCCCCAACATCCCCTTCTAATTCTCAGACTTCCAGCAATGGGTTCCGACCCCTCACACTCACTCAGGCAGATATTGCAGCTACAATGTCAATGGCTGCATCTCGCATCCGAGCGTCCATCTCTCAATATCAGATGGAGGCTGCCCACACCCAGGAGCCATCTGCTACTCGGATCACGCACTTTAAAGCCGGGCTGCAATGGGAGATAGCTGTAAGAGGCTGATGACTGTGGTGGTCGATGCTGACATTTCCAACAGACTTTTGTGACTCCCATCCTGCAGTACTCAGCTGCAAGGAACATCATTTCGGTTGTTCCGAGCCCGGTTGCTCATATTCTTCAGTTGATTCCGGAGCTCACCTGGAACATGGTTCCGGACCACATCTTTTCATCCCACCTATGCCAGTTTCAAGACGTTGCAGATCTGGGGGATCCCTCCCGCATTGTATCCACCTATGGTACTCCATGGTGGACCGGATCAACTGCCATCCCGAACGAATTATGGCCATGGGATCAGGTATTCGCTAATTGTGTCTGTCACTACCAGCATTGGCTAGTAAGACTTTTACAGAATTTCCTTGAGTGATGACTAATCCTTTCTAGTCTGGCGTTGAGGACGAACGTCTTGTTGTTCCCGAGCAGGTGGATGAAAGCTCGGTTGCAACGCTGAAGGCACTGAGGTGGATGAGGGAACGCCTCCTGACAGTGATTGAGGATCAACAAGCTGGCATCCGTGAAAAGATGGCAGAGATTCAGATGTACACCGCCGTCCTAACCAAATTGAACCCAAGGGGACCAGAGTAGTTCTAGTCCTTCAGTTCAGAATGTTGATGTCTAAATTCTGTACATGATGAAATAAGTACTGAAAATTACATACTGACTTTCGAATATCTGACCTATTGCTATATGCTGAGTCCTGCATACCAAATATCGAGCATCGAGATCCAGATATCTTGAGTTCCAAATATTGAGTCCCAAACATAGAGTCCCGGATATCCAGTCCCGAAGCCCAAGATTCGAGACGAGACTTGAAACTCGAACATTGCTATGAGTTGCGAGTTTTGAGTCCCCACCGAGTCCTGACAATCGAGTCCCACAGCCCGACTATCGAGTCCCAACCATCGAGTCCCAACCATCGAGTCCCGACAATCGAGTCTTGAAACCCGAGTCCTGACAATCGACTCCCGAAGCCCGAGATTTGAGTGCCGACCATCGAGTATCGAGTCCCCAATATCGAGACCCAAAACCCAAGCAGCCCGAAGCCCGAGATTCGACACGAAACAAATCAAAACTCCAAACACCACGACACTTTCTTGAATCACCGAGTACCGAAACCCGAGTACCGGGTACCGAGTCTTGAAACCCGAATCCGCACTATCGAGTCCCAACTACCGAGTCTTGAAACCCGAGTCCCGACAATCGACTCCCGAAGCCCGAGATGTGAGTGCCGACCATCGAGTATCGAGTCCCTATTATCGAGACCCGAAACACGAAGCCCGAAGCCCGAGATTCGACACTCAAAACAAATCGAAACAAAACTCAAAACATGACACTCATCAATTTTGGGAGTTGTTTTCTTGAATCACCGAGTACCGGGTACCGTGTACCGAACCCCGAAACCCGGTACTCGGTAGTCAGGTGAAATCGAATATCGAGTCCCGACTATCAAGTACCGGGTACCGTGTACCGAAACCTGGTACTCGGTAGTCGGTGAAATCGAATATCGAGTCCCGACTATCAAGTACCGGGTACCGTGTACCAAAACCCGAAACCCGGTACTCGGTAGTCGGTGAAATCGAATATCGAGTCCCGACTATCAAGACCCGAAACCCGAATGTTGAGTATGGAGTGCCTGACATCTAGTATCATGTATTTGAAGGTGGGTACTAACACAGGTAACTACCTTTCTACTTCTTCCAATCCAACCTTGCCCATCCACACGACGGAATCCCAGCATAAACATGAACAGCATCCCTCATATACCATGCCCAGGCAATCCGATCCCCTTCCACTGCATGCACCGCGTGTCTGACAATCCTTCCCGAAAATGCAATCATGCACCCCGGATCGTACCTTAACTCCAGCTGCAGGCTTGGCATACTCATCCGAGCATTAGAATAATTCCCCACGCTAGTGAGAATATCGAAGCATTCGGAAATCGATGAGGGGTCTCGATGATTCGGGGTTTCCCGATTGCATATGATGGTGAGGCTGTTAAACACCGTTGCCCAGTACTGGAGAGTCTCTGACATCTTCGGCAGCTCCTTGCTTCGTGCCTTTTCTCCGAGGCTCACAAAGGCTTGCAACCCTGCCCAGTACTGCTCAGGATGCATCACCCTGAGTGCCGCTGTGGCAATGGCTGCTGGCCTCGCAATGGCTTTGAGGATGTTCTCGGAGGATGGTCCCTTCAATGATGCAGATACCTCCGGATCGGACTGATTCTATGGGATTGGTGAGTTTAACTACCGAGATCGCCATCTCATCAGATCCTACCTCGTGCCCCTGCTGAAACCATGCCGGAGATAAATTAACGCATCCGGGAGTTAGGACATCATTTTCCGAGCTTGGTGTGAACCACTGTTGATTAGTCCGCCAAATCCCATCGAGCTTTATGCTTTGTTCGAGCATGGGAGCTAGCAAATCCGAGGCCGCCCAAATTTCATTCTGTACGTACCATTTGATGTTCAATATCCATCCAGTCACAATATATATAACACACCTGGGTGGCATCGGTCAAGGCGTCTGGGAGGTACCATGCGATGATGGCACCGGATGCATCAAGAATTGTCGCGGGTATGTCGATCAACTTTGTGCCCTCATGGCCAGGAGGACACCTCTCAAGCAACTTTTCCTCTCTCTCTTCATTACGCCCCGTGTCCTTTGGGGAGATCAATTTGCTATATCTTGCAATATCAATCGGCATCTGAACTGTGATGAAGCAATTTGACTGATAAAATGAATTTTCCGAATCTGCAGGAAGACTCACTGGGATTTTTATATGCCTTTATGAGCCGATCAACCAATTGATCACAAGCCATCACCAGATCAGTGTCTAGGTTTGGAGAAGGTATAACTGGGTCTCCTCCTGTCTTCTCTGCATTGAATTTCTGTTCCGTATAATCACATGCCACATGAGTGACAGTCAGGGCCCAAGTGTGCAAGAGGGTTATTTCATCATCGGAAGTGGAAGAAACATCCATGATTGAATTGATCTTGTGAGATCAGAAGCTGAATCCTGAATGTCCGCACTTTGGTGTTAAAGGGGGTGGAGATTGAGAGGATCAGATAAGGGAGCCTTGGATGATCTGAGCTTTCAAAGATCTATTTCTCTTATCATCTATTGCTCAATGAAATACCACATGATTGGAAGTCTGTTGGATGTCAGATACTCGTTTGTCGAGACCCGGGCCTCGGATCTCGGTACACTTCACTCGATTTTGATACCCGGGACACCATAGTTGGAACTTGTCTCGAATCCCGGGTCTCGGGTCTCGGGCATCGGGTCTCGGGCATCAGGCATCGGGTCTCGGGTCTTGATGGTCGGGACTCGATATACGGGACTCGTTGGTTGGGACTCGATACTCGATTGTCGGGATTCAATGGTCAGGCGTCGGGTTTCATGACTCGGTAGTCGGGACTCAATAGTCGGGACTCGATGGTCGATTTTCGGGATTCGATAGTTGGGGCTCAGATATTGGTACACTTCACTCAATTTTCGGTGGTCGGAACTTGGCATTTGGTAGGCTTGGATGATGTTGGCTTTCAAAGATCTATTATCATCCATTGCTCAATGAGATACCAGATGATCGGAAGTGTGCTGGACATCACATATTTGTTTGTCGAGACCTGGGTCTCGGAACTCGGTACACTTCGCTCGAGTTTCCACTTCACCCCTTTGCAAAGCTCCGTGCCATACCACATCATTAGATGACTTTGAATAATCACCTCCTTTGATTTGGATGATATACAACTAGCTGAGCTCCATCATGTCTACAATTATCATTCTCCTGGGCCCACCCGTCTATCTTATATACCCCCACGTCGGCCTACCCATCTATGCAATATATGTCTCCCGTCGGCCCACCTGTATATAATACATCTTTTACCGCTCCCTCGGCCCACCCGTCTACAAAATAATATTAATTCGTCGGCCCACCCGTCTAATATGATATATATCTGGGCCCACCTGTCTATGTGATAACAAGCACCCTTGATATACCCGGCTATTTGATACATATCTACCTTGGTACACCCATCTACATAATATCCAACTACCTCGGCCGATCCGTCTATTGAAAATTCATGTCCATCGGCCCACCCATCTACTTTACATATTCCCCACCTGGGCCCACCCGTCTCCATCGGGAATAATAACACTCCCAGCCCATCCGTCACAGTCGAGGATATATCTACCCTCGGCCCATGGTCCGCTGGCCCGTATCATACGGGATATTATGCACGTCCGTCCACTCGTATAATACGGAGATATGTTACTGCAATATGTGAGAAAGGGTGTATTGTCCATCGGAAGAGATGACAGTGTTAAAGATGAAGCAGATGATAGGCGTTAAACGACCCTTGGAAAGATGTAGATGATTAGCATGCTGCCTAAATGTGAAAAAGAAGTCACAAACCATACACTGAGTGCTGCATAGCCGTCTCCCTTAATTGAGGCTTCAAGCTGGTCCATGAGGAAGACAAAGTACAAACTGTTTAACGTTGTTCCAAAGTGACCATGCCATTCCGGAAAATGCTGGACACATAGTATCTTTCCAAATTGGGACGTTTGCGTTAGACGCGGTAACTCAACTCAATGACGAAGACAGGGATTTATTCACTCTCCATTCAATCACCTACTAGTACATCTACCATTCTAATTACCATGAACAATTGTGCTGATGCTAATGGAGGAGTCAGAAACCGAAACAGAGATGGACACCAAGATCACCAGGTGCGTTGAGGATTTTTAACATTGGCTACTCGCGAGTCACCAATATGAATCTATAGATCCCTCGACAATTTCTCCAACACTTGCCAAGACCTAGGAATGTCATGTTCATGATGACAGGAAGGCAACTGGTGAGTCAAACTCATTCAAAAGCTATGGCACTGACATTTTAAAGGAGTTGCTGTACATTACCTGGGCCGCTGCACGAATGTGTGTGCGCCAGCAACTTTATGAACCCACCTTACCCGCTTCTTCCCAATCCGCTGCCTCTGATCTGGCCAGACGAGGTGCGCGCAATGATGGTCTTGTGGATTGTGAGGGAATGCCAGGTCTTTGAAATGGAGATGCAGGAGCTTGAGTATCTCCTAGGACTCAGAGGTTAGTGCTTCCAAGTAAGCCATTTAGGAGTTATAAAATTCTGAATGGACTTACAAGTATCATCAGACCACACGGATAAAGAGGGACAAGGGCTCTAAAGGACTGACTGAGAATGAGATTAGGCAGCTCCATGAACTGGATACATACAATGTGATTATACCAAATACCCCACTCTGTCCCAAACAATGTTTTATGTTTCTCGTTGCCCTCCTTCTGAAGAGATAGGACACGGTCTAGTTGCAAATTGAGGACATTGAGGTCGGCGTATGAGGTAACAATTTCTTTTTCGAGTTCTGCTTCCATCCTTTTGCTTCTGTCTAACATGGCATCATTGTTGAGGGCAAGCGCGCGCTCTGCTTCCAAGTCTTCAGTGATTTTTTGCCTGAAGAGTCAAGCCACCAGAAAAACCTGGGAAGAGTGAGGCCACATGAGGTTCCGATATAACGCCAGTACACGTGAGATTATCGTTGAGGGGTCCTTATTCTTCTCTAACCACCCGTCGGTGCCATACTTGACTGTGTTTGCGTAGTGCGTGATGAAGCCTTGTTCAAACTGTGGATGGTGATTTAGTTGCATGACTCACCGAAATGTAAGGATAGCCAACGTTATAAGAATACTCTGATTTTCGTGCTCTCCCCCATCTTTAGCAACCCATGCAGACTCGGTAACCTTGAAGAAGATACGAGGAGGATTCCCATCCTGTCGCTTAATACAATATTGCAATATAATCGCATCTGTATAAAGTGGCAGGTTCTAGTATGGGTTTTTGGCGACCAAGAATAAGCTAAAGTATGTCTCCTCAGTGCGTTCCAGTAGGCGTACTAAGTAGGGTGAGCATGCCAAATGTGCACAAGAAATTGTTGACAGAAGAGGACTCACATGGATAGCTTTAGATCCATACTTCAGACAAAGATTATGCATGACACTCGCTTCTTTTAAAAGTAAAATATTCGCGCTGTCTTTGACACGATCGAACTTGGGAGTGTTCATCTTGGCGAGTGCATACAAAGGGACACGACAAATCTGACATATTTCATGTCAGCAAACAAAGGAAATTGAAGTGAAGATACCTCACCCCCAGAGGACATAACAATGTCTGCAGTCTCATCATCTTCTCGATGTACCCAGCCAGCAAGATAAACATCTTTCTTGGCTGATACTCACACCCATTTCTTTCATTAAATTCGGCCTATAGTGAAGCGGCGTGCGCGGCTTTTGTGCCTGGAGAGGACGAGGAGCTGGCATCAGGCCACTGGAACTGAGCTTGGCTTGTAAGCTGCCTTGAGGATGACTGAATAACTTCGTCGTCGGTGTAGAGACTTGCGTTTCTGCAGGCACATATGGGCATATTTTACGAATTCTGGCAACTGGCCTTCATGGCACAACTCACACCATCATCCACTATGACTTCCACCATGGAGCGCACCACTTCCCGCGAAATGCGCCATAGGCGCGACACTTTCCCGCACAACGCGCAGTATTCCCACGTGCGTGCCTTGCGCGCTTTCTCGCGCTTAAGCGCACTGCATCGCGCATCATCCAGGAGCATCCATCCATCGTCCAACCAGTCCCTCGGTATGTCCCTTTTCATTATCTGACCATATTTAGCATATTACACTTCCTATTTCGTCATGGACCCTTACTTTACATCACTTTACCTCACTTACATACTTAGAGCGCTCCCTATTCGGCTCCGAGCCCTGGGAGAGCGCTTAGGTAGAACTTACATACTCTCATGTTCATTTTACACCGAGAACTTTACCACCGTAGCTTCCTACCACTCAGTATCTATCACCACTTAGTTCCATGCAATGCATGTGTCCATCATCATTTTGAGGCCCTAGCATCAGTCTATAGCTAGTGGCACGATCAGTATCCGTCTAGATCCGCGCTTTTCCTCTTATCAGTCTCAGTATATATCTTTTACACCTGTGCACTGCTTGCACTACCTTCCCGCGCTCTGTGCACTTTCGCACTTCGCTTTCCCGCACGCACCTTCAGCGCATTTCACTGCCATTCACCAGGGTTGATTAGCATCATTCCGTGGATCCTTGCTTTCCTTGCTTCCCCTTTAGGGTCAAACGTTCTTGCATTCTGCGAGTATAGCAGCTAGGCAGAGCTGAGACTCACTTATACTGGTTGAGCACTTTTCTTATATGTGCCTGCCAGGTTGTGATACCCACATCGGGATATCCGGTGATAAGTAATGTTGTCAACCTCAGAGTGATGGTCATGAATAAGACGCAAAGTAAATTGTCAGAGAGAACATTGAAATATTTCAAACATCTGGGTATGCTCACGATCGACCTGCCATGTGTTTTCAGGTGTGGTGATCTACTCTAATCTTGATGCCAGAATGAGGCTGCGCGACTACCAAAAACTTGGACACATACTGTGTGTGAGACTAGAAAAAATCGCACCGCGAGTGTTCTGCATTTTCCCAGCTATTCTGTCTGCTAGGATGGTAAGCAATTGCATCCATTGTATGGCTATGCGGAAGTAGCGTACGTGTATGCTATTATCTCTGTTGTTGCATCTGTCTTGATTGATGTTTTCTTGCGGTCTTGCTGTTGTATTGCTTTGAGTCGGCCCTTGTCTTGACTGGTCTTGGTTGTTGTATGTGTATCTTAGTTCTTGTCTGGGGGGTGATGCGTTGGGCGAGGACAGGATTTGTTTTGACTTGGCTTGATTTTGCTTGATTTTGTCATTTTATTGCTGTTTTATTGCTTGATTTTGTCTGTCTTTGTCTGGGGGGTGTTGTGTCGGGCGAGGACAGGGTCTCGTTTTGACTTGACTTCATTTTGCTTGATTTTGTTGTTTTATTGCTGTTTTCTGGATCCTGGAGGGGACCTGTCAACCTTTTTTTATTCCAATTTGTGTCCATTGAGGATGAAATCCTATGTGGGACAGACCTGTTGACCTTTAAGGACTCAGTATTGAGTTATAAGGCCTGTTGGCTACTAGCAGCACCAGGCAACATCGCTTCGCATATGTTAATATTTGGTGTTCACCATGATCGTGAGTAGTATGAGCAAGAATTACTCACCATCCAAGTATCCATTGCCAATGGGTAAAAATCAGATTGAGTACTAGTATGCTTGAAAGACACACAGCAGATGACACAACAGTGTGTTCACAAGCCAAACATGCCCTCATGATATCATGCCTTGAGGTGGAGTTTGGGCCCATACAACTCTCTACAGCAGCTATCACACAATCTCTGAAATGTAACGTCAAACATATCACCTGAACATTGAAAGACCGAATGAACAGAAACTCACCTGGCACATCAGCCATGCACGCTAAACTCCTGGACATGAAGCTATGACTGGAGATCTCTCATCTTTTCATAGTCATTCTCATATGTCATATATGTGGAACAAATGCGAGGCTATGGAGACGAGTGTGTTGTCCTTGGAACCGTGCAAAAAGTTAGCACAACACCATCAGAGAACTTGATATCATGGTAGCCGTGGGAAACATAGGACAGCATCATTCTTCTCTCGCCAAATATTATATTTTGTGACATACATACCCATAGATGCCAGCAAATCTAGCTTAACATGAATGGCCCACAACAGGAGCTTTAGAAAGAGACATCGTCATAATCACACTCGTCATCCCAGTCACACCCGTCACCATCATCGTCCCCCATAGCCCCCTCATCCGACAGTTCTCCATCGCTAATCTCCTCATCATAACCATTGTCCTCCTCCTCTTCCTGATCATCGTCATATTTGTGACCTTTGTCATCGCTGGGCTCTTCACGGTCTGCATCGTCCTCGTTACTTTCAATCACATTGTCCATAGAATCAGCCAGTGCCGCTGATATGGAGCCCAGGCAATCCCTGATGATCTTCCGTAGTATTGGGGAATGACCGATACCAAAGTGAGTATACCGTACGAACATATCACGGTCGACAAAACTAGCTCAAAATGTGAGTGTTAATGCGTCAATAGAAGATCTACACCTACATCCCAACATAATACTCCTCCCAGTCATCCACCTCTCCTCCAGGGCGCGCCAGTGACTTTCCATAGCTCAGTGAGCTCACACTGCGTCCTGCGGCGAATGCAGGAATTAGATGTGCCCCCTGGATTACCTGTCCAGGATCAAGGAATCCAAAAGTGTCCTGGTCGGACTCCTCCACAAACGCAATCTTTGGAAGACGTGCATGTTTACTGCCAGACCTATGGCTCTGTATGGCTGCCAGCCATCTTACCCAGAGTACCTCAAGATGCTGCTTCACTGGTTGAGCCCCATTGCTGAGCCATACCTCCACATGGTAGATGCCCAATACCTGGGTATACCAGTAGGGGTGGCTAGGGTTTGTCTCTCCTGATAGTACCATAATGTCTCCGTGCATTCTTGGGTTGATCGTGTCGTATTCTCGCCTCAAATCGTAAGTTGTATAGTGCACCTGCATAGTTTGGACGGAGTAGATCATGTTATTGGGAATGATGACGGAGTTTTGTTCCTCATCTGTGAACGTGTGGTCGCAAAAGCTAACATCTAGCTCCTGCAACCTATAGATAATGTGGTCCCTCAGTTTTGGTGCAAAATTCTGAGTGTCGCCGTGAATAAATTATACCGTACCGCTAAAACAAGATGTTACTTTACCTTAAGGGCAGGATCACCGTTATTTTCTCTGAGAAATGCGAAAATATCGACTGGGTTGTTTTGAGTAGCCGTGATATGGTAATGCTTTTCGTAGGACACTGATGAGGGGGCATTGGCTTGTGTACTTCTAACTTCTGCCACCCGCCGTAGTACACGGCGCCTATGCTCATGTTTGGCCAACTGCGCTGGGGTATCCAGCTTGCTGGTCAGCGGATAGAAGGCCTTCAGTGCTTGGTGAGCAAGTTCTCCCTGACACGAATTAACTTTAGGTACATGGCATGAATGTAGACAGTACTTACGATCTGAGTAGTGAATGAATCAGTGGTCCCAAAGAGACGGATGGTTCTCACGTAATCCCCCATGGCGTGGAACTTGTAGGTGGCCAAGTTGAACCTCTTCGTCCTCGAGCCATTGGACTCTGGAATGCCGCCGCTGTTTATTTTAGAGTGTTGAGCAGCCCTTCGCTGGCGAGCTGCTCGTTCTTTGGGTAACTCCAAAGTATTGAAAGCCGTACAAGTGTTGTCCTGAAATTTCCGCAACGTCCGAGACAGTCTTCTGAACGACTCCTTGAGAAAATTTATTGTGGAGTTTGAGTGCATCCTAAGTTTGGCCAGTGCATGCCATTCCGCAAATTGATACAGCAGAGATTGTACAAGTACATCATGCTCAGCGGGAAACAGCTTGTCAAAGACTGGAATGGCACACTGACAAAGAAGATCTATCAGTGGGTCAAAGACAGGTAACTAGGGGTAACAAAGAAAAACCTGTAATATGTCCTCGAAATCATGCGCTGCTAATCTTTTCATATCAGACGTGTTGTTTGAGAACTTGCAAATCATGCCGTTGCCGAAGGTCGGGACCTGTCGAAACCTATGATAAGGTCGAGGTTGACGACTGTTAGCAGGCAACAGCACCCCTTACGAGATCCCTGTACCTGCTGTCGAGGGCTGCCACAAGTTCACTACCGCGAGGAAGGGCGTGGAGGAGCCTAAGCAGGTGTGTGAACAACGCCTTCCAAGTGCCCAGCTTGCACTCATGCATGAAATCAACTACGAGCATGCGGAATGAGTCGAAGCTGAGCAGTCCAAGTTTCTGGGCAAATTGATTCTGCGAGTAGACTGTGTGAGCTGATATAAAGAAAAAAAGTAGTCTCACTTACCAGAGTAGGCACCCAAGAGCCCTCTCCAAGGGTATGGTCTACCTTGACACCATCTACTATATTTCCATTTGCATAGATAAAATCACGAGCCTTGACTACCTTCGTCATCACATACTCACGAAGGTTGGCGATACGACTTTTCATGTCCCTTGAAAGCCCAAGAAGATGAAACATGCTTTTTGGTGTCAAACAGCGAGGACACGGACACAAGCCCATGTCTTTGATAGTCGCAATCAGGGGCCTATAAATTCATGAGTGATTCCATGTTTTTGACAAGGCGAATGGAGTAACACACTTTTCAGGATAATCTGCAGAATACATGAAAATTTGGGGAAAGACCCTCTGCACCACCCCGTCGGCACATTTCAGAACAATGCCGTGGCGGTATGCAGACAGAAAGTCCTCATCCAACAAGATGCCCCACCAGGAATGAAATAACTCCCTGCAACAGTGGGCATGAAGAGATGCCATGCCCGTTTTCGATATGCGAGATAGGCTACTCAAAATGTCTTTGATACTGTCAGGAAGCTGATATTGTTAATAGGAATAGACGGGCATGCGGAATTGAGGAGAACTTACTGAAGGTAAAACCCTACCAGGTGACATGCCCCTGACTTGGGTGACGATCGGGCATATTTCGTTAATTTTCCAAAATACATATACAGCGGCCAGGCCTTGGCAGTCCTGAAGTTTGCCAGATGAGTGGCATCGGAGAAGAACATCAGACCAGCGATGACACGTTCTAGTGAACACCCAGTTACCTTTGGCTGCCTCTGAATGTTGTCCTGAGCTTCTAGCCAGGCATCCGAGGTGTAGAGCTCGTCATGAATCCACTCTTTGTGACCGTCCAAAGGGTCCTTCCATAACCATTTGAAAGGAAAAAGATGGTATGCCCCAGCTTGCACGTCTGAAAATGCCACATGTATAACTTCGACAAGAGGTCGATAATGGAATCCATGGATAGTATATGGTTGAGGGCCGTCTTCCCTTGCCTTTGTGGGGATATTGATGGTGACGCCAGTTTGAACCCAGTCGTATGGGAAAGTAACTCTTTTCCTGCTCTCATCCACATCCAGTTCTCGCAAGTTCTGCCTCACAGAGAAGTTCTCAAAATCGTTGCAGTCGAAATCATCCGCCAGAATTACATCTTTGACCAGGTGCGAGACTTTAGTTTCCGATAACAGATTGCCCCCAGAATGCATCCAAGACATAAGCCGGTAGATAGACATATTAGAAAAGGGGTAAGGCGGTGCGAAGACCTTTGTTGGAGAATCAGTCCCTTGGGTACTGCTGCTAGTAGTTGTTGGAGACATTCTGGTGAGAAGTGAAGATTGGATCAACTGATCTGGTTCAAAGGAAGGACGGTGTGGATAGAGCCGACAGAGGCCAAACGAGTTGAAGGTGGTCTTGAGGGTGTCTCTTAGGGTTAAAATAACATGCCGAATTCTAGATCGGGGGGGTAGTGAGGCCATTTGTAACGATGGGATGCCCACACTATCAGAATGATTGAGATCATCTGGTGGAGGCTCAATATTATCGAGAGATCTCAGAATTTGTCTCATTGGGAGTGCGCTGCATTCCTCTGAAATGTTAAGAATAATAGGTGAACACCCCAGAGTGCCTGCTCAAGGGAACACGAACCTGAATCATAGTCAGTGCCAGAACCACTCCCCATCTCAACATCAACTTGATCAATTTGTTGCGTCGAGTCCGAGCCAAGGGTGTGCTGTGAATCTACAAGACTGGACGCACTGCATAAACCGCAAGCCATAGAAATTGACCCGAGGAGTCTGCAAGGGGTAATCGGTTTCAGATTTCGACGGTGACTCACTACATGTCCGATGACTGACATTCCAACCCCCTGCCAAAGTTGAGAGAACCTTAGTAGTACTGGAAATTCAGCAAAAGAGTCACTCACAGCGGCTGACTGGGAGGTGTTTGCTTTGGAAGAGTTCATAAACGCCTCCTTTGCACGATTTTGTCGCTTCCAACTCGCCAGACTGCTGGCTTTCTTGAAAAAATGACAAGATGCGCGGTGCCTACTGAGCCCTCGATTGTCCATGGTTCTCTCCCAGGAGCAGCCCAGAGCACTGCAAGACACCATCAGAAGGAAGAAGAATATACCGGCTATCCAAAGCGTTTTGAGAAAGCGCATGGCACTTGGAGCTGACTAGCACTTGGACGCCTTTCAAGTTGCACCTAATAGTAGTAGCATGAATGTATTTTCAGCAGATTTATGACAAAGCCAGCACCATGTAAGTTACGGTAGCAGACAGAAGCCATAGACTGCAACGAAGTATCCATGATTCATTGAGTCATACTGGTGTAAAAATGCAACACAAGACCAGTAACTAATAAGTTATTTCAAAAACCGTCCTGTGATATATGATTCCCTATCAACAAAGACAGACATGATTCAGTAACACTACTGGTATTGCGAGGGCGAGTTCGGAATTGTAACAGTACAACACATAAGATGCAATTGATATACTTCTTCGTGAACGGTCATCTGCGCTCTGGACAAGCTATGGAAACATGTGAGTGACCAGAAATAATACCTAAAGTAGCACATACCAGTCATCCACAGCACGCATCTCTTTAGCACCATTTAGTATGTCGAGTATAGCATTGGTTCGACAGATAGAAGCCTTGCTCCTGTCGCGGGCATCAGCAGGATAATTCCTACTTGTGACAGGATGACAAGACAATGCCAGGTCACATCGGCCAAAGATTTCCAGTAGAAACCGTACTTCCTGCTCTGCCTTCAAGAAGTCTATTTTTGAATTTTCACGCATGGAGCGGGCGAGAGCTTCCCACCTTGCATATTCCAAGACTTCCCAACATGCAGCGTGGTAGAGCATGCAGTGGCATTCACGAACGGCTTCCATGTATTGAATAACGTATTGGAGAGAGGTTGTGCTAAGCTCTCCCAGAATCTTGGCATACACATCGTTAACCTAGATGTGACACATATAATCAGAACTAGAAGATGTGCTTGAAACAATTCCCACCTTCTCGCTGATGACTTCTGATGCATCGTTGAAAGTGACAGATCTACCGGATAATTGATCAAAAAGATTTTGGTCTTCAAAGAACGTGGTGTTGTAATGAGGAGGATCGCCGTGTCCGTTCTCAGGAGGACTTAGAGTTTGCAGCCTAGCTCCGTTAGACGGACTGTTAGCAACAAAATCATGGTGTTCGCTCTCAGGAGAACAACATGAGTTATGCGGTCCAGCTCCATTAGACGGATTGTTGGCGACACTGAATGAACTCTTGGAATTAGGCGTTAGAGGAAACATATCATCATCTGCATCTGATGTAGTGTCTGCTGCTGTTATTTTCATATTTGAATCTAACCACCAGTGACAAATGATCATAAGTCATTCATACCTGATCCCATTGTAGAAACTAATGACGGAGAGCTTGGAGGAGAACTTGAATGATGGCTGGGAGTGCTGGGAGTCCCAACAGCGGAAAGATTATAAGGGCGTTGAGGAAGTGTGGAGGGGAACACATATGAACCTTCAGCTTGAAGTTCATTGCTGGAAGATGGTGCCAAGTTGAAGTTCATAATTTTTCAACTCGTGGTCATGGGGGTCTTGGGTTGGAGGTCTACTATGCACATATTGCAGTAACATATCTCCATATTATACGAGTGAACGGACGTGCATAATATCCCGTATGATACGGGCCAGCGGACCATGGGCCGAAGGTAGATATATCCTCGACTGTGACGGATGGGCCGGGAGTGTTATTATTCCTGATGGAGATGGGTTGGCCCAGGTGGGGAATATGTAAAGTAGATGGGTGGGCCGATGGACATGAATTTTCAATAGACGGATCGGCCGAGGTAGTTGGATATTATGTAGATGGGTGTACCAAGGTAGATATGTATCAAATAGCCGGGTATATCAAGGGTGCTTGTTATCACATAGACAGGTGGGCCCAGATATATATCATATTAGACGGGTGGGCCGACGAATTAATATTATTTTGTAGACGGGTGGGCCGACGTATTGGTATTATTTTGTAGACGAGTGGGCTGAGGGAGCGGTGAAAGATTTATTATATACGGGTGGGCCAATGGTAGACATATATTGCATAGACGGGTAGGCCGACGTAGGGGTATATAATATAAACGGGTGGGCCCAGGAGAATGATAATTGTAGACATGATGGAGCTCAGCTAGTTGTATATCATGGAGGTAATAATTCAAAGTCATCTAATGATGTAGTATGGCATGGAGCCTTGCAAAGGGGTGAAGTGGAAACTCGAGCGAAGTGTACCGAGTTCCGAGACCCGGGTCTCGACAAATGAATATGTGATGTCCAGCACACTTCCGATCGTCTGGTATTTCATTGAGCAATATATGATAATAGATCTTTGAAAGCCAACATCATCCAAGCCTACCAAATGCCAAATGCCAAGTTCCAACTACCGAAAATCAAGTGAAGTGTACCAATATCCGAGCCCTGACTATCAAATCCCGACAATCGACCATTGAGTCCCGACTACCGAGTCTGGAAACCCGAGTCCCAAAGCCCGAGATTTGAGTCCTGAAACCCAATGCCCGACCATTGAATCCCAACAATCAAGTATCAAGTCCCGACCAACGAGTCCCAAATATTGAGTCCCGACCATCGAGACCCAACACCCAACACCCAACACCCAACACCCAACACCCAACACCCAACACCCAACACCCAACACCCAACACCCAACACCCAACACCCAACACCCAACACCCAACAACCGACAACCGACACCCGAGATTCAAGACTCAAGTTCCGACTATGGAGTCCCGGATATCAAAAATAAAGTGAAGTGTACTGAGATCCGAGTCCAACCTGAAGGATTCCTTAGGCTGGACTTCCAAACCTTTGGATTTGTCCTTCCATCTCTATCCAAGCTTAAGGATTGATTCCTTAAGCTGGACCTTTGCCTTTCTGGCACTTCCTGTCTTTCCAAGACTTATGTCTACTTCCTGTTATCTCCGACTCCACCTAAGTGTAGCCTACCTCTGTTTGTTTCTACTCCAGACCTTGTCCATGGTAGCCTTTATTCTCCTGTCCTATAATCCTGTCCACTCCTGCTGACCTCCAGACCTTTGGATCTCCGGACCTTTGGATCTCCGGACATCTTACCCTTCGGATATCAAAACCTTCGGACATTGTAACCTTCGGACATCATGACCTTCAGACATCATAACCTTTGGACATCTTAACCTTTGGACATCTGAACATTCAGATGGCGCAACCTTCAGACATCCTGTCCTCTGGACCACTCCCCCTATCTGATCCTGCTTTGGACTCTGTCCCTTGCAGTCTCTCCTCCATGTGCTTCCATCTAGGAAGCTTACCTTCAGAAGTCTTATCTTCGGACCCTATGCAGCACGTGAAACTCCTCCAGAGTTTCCTGTACTTCTCTAGAAGTTTCTATACTCCTCCGGAAGGTTCCTGTGCTCATCCAGAAGTCCTCCAGCACTCCATCAGAGTAGCCAGTCTCTGGAAGTCCTTCGGACTTCATTGGATTTCATCTGGACTTCATTCTGAAATTAAGGGTATGTACTTGGGAAAGGTGCAAAATAAAATATACTGACTACCAAGTGCTGAGCACTAAGTGTCGAGTTCCAAGTTCCGAGTTCCGAGTTCCGAGTCGAGTTCCGAGTTCCGAGTTCCGAGTGCCCCGATGCTTTCGGGTATTAACACCCAGATAGCCCTCGCTCTCAGGGGCCCATCAGAATTTAGATCATCTCAAACGGATGTGATTTGAGTGAGATATGAGCAAAATACTATATACCAAGTGAATTTCACCATCAGAAGTTTGATGCTTTTGATGTTATTGATATCAAGCCTCGATGCCTTCAGGCATTGACATGCAGATAGCCCTAGATCTCACGGGTCTGGCAGAATTTAGCCCATCCCAAATGGATAAGAGTTGAGTGAGATATGAGCAAAATCCCATATACTGTGGGCCTCACATTGAAATCATTGAAAGCATCAAACTCCTGATGCGAAAATATGATCCAAATTCTGAAGGACCCCTGAGAGTGAAGGCTATCTGCATATCAATGCCTGAAAGCATTGAGGCCCGACATCAAAATCATTGAAAGCATTGAACTTCCAATGCCGAAATTCACCTGATATATAGTATTTTGCTCCTATCTCACTCAAATCACATCTGTTTGAGATAATCAAAATTCTGATGGACCCCTGAGAGCAAGGGCTATCTGGGTGGTAATGCCCGAAAGCATCGGGACACTCAGCACTCGGAAGGCACTTGGCACTTGGCACTTGGCACTTGGTACTCAGCACTTGGTAGTCAGTATATGGGATTTTGCATATATCTCACTCAAATTATATCTGTTTCAGACAATCTGAATTTTACCACACCCCTGAGATCGAGGGCTATCTACATGTCAATACCCAAAAGCATTGAGACCCGACATCAAAAACATCGAAAGCATTGAACTTCTGATGCCAAAATTCACCCGGTATATAGTATTTTGTTCATATCTCGCTCAAATCACATCTGTTTGAGATGATCTAAATTCTGACGGGCCCTTGAGAGTGAGGGCGATCTGGGTGTTAATACCCGAAAGCATCGGGGCACTCGGCACTCGGCACTCGGAACTGGGCACTCGGCACTTGGCACTCGGAACTCAGAACTCAGAACTCGGCACTCAGCACTCGGTAGTCAGTATATACATAGTATTTTGCAAATATCTCACTCAAATTATATCTGTTTGAAACAATGTGAGTTCTGCCACACCCCTGAGATCAAGGGCTATCTACATATTAATGCTTGAAAGCATCAAGACCAGACATCAAAAACATCGAAAGCATTGAACTTCTGATGCCAAAATTCACCCGGTATATAGTATTTGTTCATATCTCACTCAAATCACATCCGTTTGAGATGATCTAAATTCTGACGGGCCCCTGAGAGCGAGGGCTTTTAATACCCGAAAGCATCGGGTCACTCGGCACTCGGCACTCGGAACTCGGTTCTCGGCACTCGGAACTCGGTTCTTGGCACTTGGCACTTGGCACTCAGCACTCGGTAGTCAGTGTGTGGTATTTTGCATATATCTCACTCAAATTATATCCGTTTAAGACAATGTGAATTCTGCCACACCCCTGAGATCAAGGGCTATCTACATGTCAATGCCCGAAAGCATCGAGACCCGACATCAAAAACATCGAAAGCATCAAACTTCCAATGCTGAAATTCACCCGGTATATAGTATTTTGCTCATATCTCACCCAAATCACATCCGTTTGAGGTGATCTAAATTCTGATGACCCCCTGAGAGCGAGGGCTATCTGTGTTTTAATACCCGGAAGCCTCAGGGCACTCGGCACTCGGCACTCGGCACTCGGCACTCGGCACTCGGCACTCGGCACTCGGCACTTGGCACTCGGCACTCGGCACTTGGCACTCGGCACTCGGCACTTGGTACTCGGTATTTCCAGATGACAAAAATGTATATCATCTTAAATTTGAATGACTTTCCAGTTGGGTTTTGAATTTTGAGTTTTGAGTCTCTTGAGTCCCGAGTCTGGGTGTTCAGGGCTCGGGTTTCAGGTTTCAGGTTTTGGGTTTTGGGTTTTAGTACTTGGTACTTGATATTACCCAATGTTGGCCCACCCATCTATGTAAAATTCTGCACTTCGGCCCACCCGTCTATCTAATATGACCCCACGTCGGCCCACCTGTCTATGTAATAAATAATTCACCTCACCCTCGGCCCACCCGTCTATCTAATATTACCCCACGTCGGCCCACCTGTCTATGTAATAAATAATTCACCTCACCCTCGGCCCACCCGTCTATCTAATATTACCCCACATCGGCCCACCCGTCTATGTAATAAATAATTCACCCCACCCTTGGCTCACCCGTCTATCTAATATTTCCCTACGTCGGCCCACCCGTCTATCTAATAAATATTTCACCGCTCCCTCGGCCCATCCATCTACAAAATAATACTGATACGTCGGCCCACCCGTCTATATAATACTATTTGCTATACATCTCTCCTCAGGTCTATAATATATGTCAATCCTACTCTACATATTACCCACATGGGCCCACCCATCTCCATAATAATATTTCTCCCGGCCCATCTGCTATCATCGATGATATATATAACATCAGCATAGATGGGCCCACCCGTCTCCATCGGAAATAATATTCCTCCCGGCCCACCCGTCAACATCGGGTATATACATAACATCGGCCCATAATCCGCTGGCCCGTATTACACGGGATATTATGTAGGTCGGGTGACCCGTATAATACGGGATTTGTCACTGAAGGGGCTCTACTATGGTTGACGTGCGTAAGGGTTTGGTAAATAGGCCCATCGGAGTTTGAACATCCTGGAGTTTGTGGCGAGTATAAGTCACCTCTCTCTTATCGCTTGGACAGCACATACCAAAAATGGGAACTTAATGCATATCCAAATTGGGAATCAGGTTTTTGGCACATACCAAGATGGGGAACTGCGTTTGAACCTTACTTCAGTCCAGGAATAGGATAGCCAGAATAATTGCACAATTGAGCCACGAAGCACTTAGTCGCTGATCTCTAGGCTACCCATACTTGAGTATGTGCGTACGGCATCGGAGCCTCTGCCCTACCATAGTACATTACCAGTCACATAACTTATATAAAAAAGCTCACCCCCTGAGGTCTGAACATCTACATCCACTCCCCAATGCCAATATCTGAGTATATCTGAGTCACCATATCTATCAACCACTGTCAGTATTCCCACCAACATGGATAAGACTCAGGCTCACACCAAAAATGAAAATCAGGCTGCACTAAGTGCTCATTCGAATGCATTGATTGTAACATGCTCACAAGTGTCTTTCAAGTTGTTGCAGAAGGATATAATTGTGAGGCTCTGTCTTCAAATGTAGGCAATTGATCTCCTCCACCACTGATTCGATCTCCACGTGTGTGCGTCTCTGAACATCTGGATACAATACCATGGCGAGAGTAAAAGTCATCAAGGTCGAGGTAATCTGAAGAGGTTGAGCAGCAGACAATATGATTCGGACATCTACTGACCGTATGATATGAACCTGCATAGATATCAATCAAAGAACACAATGTTCCTTGTGAAGAGTTGATGAACCCAGTACAGCAGTAACAGCTGCTTTCTTTAAGGCAGTCTCGAAGATGGGTTTTGATGGCTAATCTAGCTTCTCCATCCATTGCAAATTGTCTGATACCATAGAAACCTGGCTGAGGGACAAGTTGTCGGCCTTAGCAAGCACATGATCAACATTTAGGACCGAACCAAATTAAAAAAGATGTCCACCATATGCTCCTGCACATATTGGAACAGCCAATTTATCATTTCAGTCATGCAATGGGTCAAAACCTCCGAAGCATTGCGTTTGAGTGCAGATCCCCAGCACCAGTCAGATAGCCTGAGTACAGCATCAAAGCACAGAATGTCAAGTCTTTCTCACCAACAAAAATGAGCTCACAGAATGGGAAGAGTTTTAGCAAGGTTGCTCTCTCTTGAGTCAGCACCTTCAAAACGCCAATAACCGTTACATTTTCTACAATTTGAACATGGTAAGCCCATAAACGGAAGACCACTGGAAGTTCAGAAGGCTGCCACTGCATCAGTCAAATGGTGGTACTATGGTTGGGATAAAGAGGGCCGGCATACCAGTCTACTACGGTCATATATTTGTCGACACTCATCCGAGTCAGCTGTTGAAAGCCGGGTTGTCACTGGACGGTCATTTAACAACTGATTTCTGTGTAAGTCAGAGGACCAACTTGATGATCAGGTTCTTTGAAATTGTTGAATCCATTCCCGCCTCCAGGGTGCCGAATCCATCGCTAATAGCAGCCTAGCAGCCGCGCACTGTGATGCAGTTTGTTTCGTTCCATATAATATACTGTATATCATAGTGACTAGGACAGATGCCCCAACTCTGAACCTGGTTACCTGAAGGACACACGATGACCAATGTTTATATTTATTTGTATCGTGGAGGAGTCTGCACTTAGCCTGATATGATCATCATCATTCAAGCGTTCATTGCCTTTGACTGTTTCAAGTTTTGAAGGATCGATGTCACATGTGATATAGATGATTGATCGAGGTATGTGTCTTAATCTTAGTTGAAGTACACTCAGTCTTGACGCAGCGTCACGTTCCAGTTTAACTGTCAGTTTATGCTTCAACGGCGGCAACTTGGAGGCCGGGACCATTGAATGTGCCCACTGGCAACTGTTTTGGCAAACGGCGGCTTCTGATTTATGTGTTACCTTCTTCTTTCCGGCACCCCTCTGACTCCACACAATTTAATGTGCACAGCCTGAGCCTCGTGCACATACAATTGATTTGGACCGCTCAAAGCCATTCAATAGAGAAGTTTACTCCTTGCATTCCATCATATTACTAGTACTTCCTTACATTAACTCCTTGCAGTAAGTTCAAACTGACTTGAAGTTGCTCTAAGCCAGGCCAAGCCGGCCCATCTCTCTGGCAGTTGCTTCCATGACTGGACTCGTCCCTGTGCAAACGGAGCCTCATGCGACTGGACTTGGAGGCTCACTGGCAAACTTAGAGTGAAGTTGTGCGTGCCAGGGTTGGCAGGTGAGTACTACTAGTAGCCTGAGTATCATGATACCGCACCAATTTCATGTCACGATAACTTCATAGATCAGAGCCTCACCATGATGCTGTCTGACATCTTTGAAGCTCATTGAAGAAAATTATTCTACTTTAGTTTCGTGTTTTGCAAATACTACTATGTTCAATCTATGCAAGTAGCAGCTCTGCATGCCTGGGCCATGACTCGGATGAATTGCTGGATCCCTGAGCCTTACTACCATGATTATTGCCCGGTCCAACTCGGATGCACATTGCTACAGTTGAGTTCATTGATCAAAATGAGGTACAATTTGAACATATCTTATTGCGACTCTTTGGTGCTGAGCTACATCATGATGAACTTCCAGAACTTCTACCTCAATTTGTCACGTGGTAACCCTATGCCCGACGGTAGCAAATGGTAATTTGAAAGTCTCGCCCCAAACTTTCCAGGCTGCAGTACAATGTCAAGGTGAATTACATCCATCATTAAATTGTGCCGATGTTGAAAGCCAAATTAGGCATCTCTGATATAGCGCCCATGCCTCATTGCTCAGCTGTGCGGTTATAATTAGTCAAAGCATTTATCGCTTGCCAGATCAACTAAATCTGACCATTTTAAGGCGTAGATGGCTGCAATAAGACTTATAGGACGCTGCTGCCAGCAGCAGCCCCCCCACAACTCGCACTACTTCGTGAACATCCAAGCGAGCCACAGTCCTGATTTTTTCCCCACCCAGACCCAGAGCTCTACCGACCACACATCAGCATTATTTCCTCATTAACTATCTTCAAACCCAAATTTCCCCGGTCATTACCATTATTACCCCCCCACTGTATCTAGCGCAGAACCACCTGCCTCTCATTATGGTGACCCTTCTCCAAACCTGAACTTCGTCGATTGACACACAAACTTTTGCAATCGTTATGATCTTGTTATGACTGGCGATGATGAAGATCCATCAGTGTCATTCGTCGGTGACCCATTTCAGTCCACCCTCGATCTGCACGCAGGGTATCACCCGATGTACAATCCTTCTGCTATCCCTTATCAGGGGTCTGGGCTACCACACTCGTCTCCTCCTCTGTACTTTCCTGCATTCCCTCCACCAATCGTGTCTGTTGATGGAATATCCACTTTAGCACCAGACTCGGAGGACATCCCGTCTCTTGGAGAGCTGTTACGCCTCGATGAGCCATTGCCTCTTGGGGATTCATTCCACGTCAGAGATCCTTCGCCTCCCCCTCAACCATCTGGATCACATAATCGCCAACCTCTGGAAAAGCCGATAGAAATCAAGTTTTTGCCATACCCGCGTGTGTGACCAAAGTTGAGGGGTCTAACTGGCGCTCAGGTGGGTGATCTTGTGGTTGTTTATAAACTGTTGATCACTTAATGACTTTCAGGGTTTTTCGGATGCTCCTCCGTCCACGGCACCCTCGCGACCATCTCGCATAGCGCCCTTACAGTACAATGAGAAGACCCGAATCCATCAGAAAATCTTCGGAGCGGTGCGTACGACACTCATTCGATCTGCACTTAGTACATCCCCATTCTTGACTGAGCAACAAAGAAAGGCGGCAGCTCATGATGAATTGGTTTCGGCAGCAAATGTATATGATGAAGGTACGCAGTGCCTACCTTAATTTTGAAAGTATCTGAAACTTTCTCCAGAGTACGGGGGTCAATGGGGTGCAGAAAATGTCACCATGTTCTATAAATTGTTCACAGTGCCGCCGTCCATGGATATCATGTCTACCTGCAAGAAAATTGCCCGTTCCGTAGCTCAAATCGGGTACAAACTTCGCCCCTCAATCTGGTCGGAGAGGTCTGAACCACAGTATCAGATTGATGCAGTGATGGACCTCATCAATGATCCTTTATTCCCCCTCAAATACATATTCAGGAATGACTTGGATGATGCCCAAGTCAACAATGATTCCCAAGTCGATGGCGATTCCCAAGTCGATAACGATCCCCAAGTCGACAGCAATCCCCAAGTTGACAGCAACCCCCAAGTTGACAGCAACCCCCAAGTCAACAGCAAGAAGCTGTTTGCTTTCGAAAATCATGTGGTATTGCATGTCGTTATGAACACCATTTTGAAGCTCGGCTACGTGCCCTACATTACAGAACTTGACAGTCTGTTTTGTACAGCCGCAGCAGCCGTGGAGTGTGCTCTACAGGAGCTAGCGGGCGGGCTGTTAACAGTATCCATCAACTTTGGAGTAGCTAATTTCAAGCCTAGGTACACAGTGCTATCAGATTGCATTAGAGACTACATCAAACCCAACCCGAAGCTCTCGACGCAGTGGGAGGAATACAAGAAACACACTCATGCCAGATTGATAGACATAGTAGCCGCTGCACATCGTGTTTGATTTTCATACGTTCAATTTATTGTCAGTCACTATGGCTATGGAATATAC
Organism: Suillus subalutaceus; assembly: GCF_016647625.1. Taxonomy (NCBI): domain Eukaryota; kingdom Fungi; phylum Basidiomycota; class Agaricomycetes; order Boletales; family Suillaceae; genus Suillus; species Suillus subalutaceus. The sequence continues at coordinate 15,493 of NW_024540469.1, read as the reverse complement.
TAGTAGTATACATGCAATTTGACCACTTCCATCGTGAACTTCGTCAGCATAACTTTCAAGTTTGTGTCTGAACGATTGAGTCAGTGCGCTTGCGAACTCTTACATAATCAAAAGACTTTGTTTGGAAAACCTTCAGAAGCAAACAATTTAAAACTCGCCCCGCTTTGCGGCGGCACATCAGGCATTGACCAGGCGCATATCTATGGGTATGTGTGACTCCATTTCTCATAGTATAAAAGCTGACTTGCTATGTGATGACAGCAGAATTATATCGTGCTACACTTCCTATGGTCACAATATGATCAGTGAATGACATCGTCACGTCCAATGTCTCCATGGCCTCGCTTAGCCTGAACAGACGAGAGGGAGCAGTCAGGACTTCATTACGAGAAGTTTGGTGTGCATGGTTGATGCGCAGGGTGAGTTTCTGCTTATTCGGTCTTTTGTGTTCAGGTGATACTATGTTTGACACAGACACTATCATGAGGACATGTTTGGCTTGTAAACGTCATCCGTTGCATGTCTTTTAATTGTGCTCGATCTGATTTGTTGTATCCTTGACTCTTCGTGGAATCATCGTATACTTAGCCCTGGAACATCTTGCTCAGCATTGTGGGCAATGTGTATGTCCCCTCGATACCTTTTGCACCTCCTAGCTTTCCGAGTTCTGGGAATGGTCTCTGGTCACTACTGCACCTAGGACTGTACCACCAGCACCCAGGTTGTCGTTGCCACCAAGCAGCGCTCCCATGGCCACCATGTCCTCTTCTAATGGGACACCCAGATCTGCAGGCAGGAGACCAACATCTGATGCACTTGCATTTAACAACGACGAGGCTCATGAGGCAGAGGAAGATGGTGCCACAATGAGACGGAGAAGGCGACCCATAAATCAGAAAAATGGTGATGTCCCACTCATTAGAGATGCTGTCAGCGAGAGCGTGTCCGAGAGCTTTGAGACTTTCTTAAAGACGTATGTCACATCAATATATATTTTGTGTGTTCTGATTATTTTCTACAGGTTTACTGAAGAAGTTGCATTGGTCTCAACACCCGCATCCGATGGCGATCTTCCAGAGGTCATTGAGGGTAAATTAATCTACATCCAGCAAATCCATACCGTGTGTGAATATGAGATAATCATCCTCTATGTCGACTTTTGTCATATACCATATATCCGGTTACAGATCCGATCCAGATCCGATGAACATATCCGTCGTCCGGTCCACAGATCCGCTTTGATTCTTATTTCATTTCCTGTTCATATAACTCTAACTATCGTTCATCCCCTTTCAGTATTCCTGTACACTGGTATACCGGTTATCCTTTACTTCCGCTTTGCTTACTGATCCGCTACACTTACGAATCCGCTTTTACTTGTACTTCATTCCCGGTTCATGATTCGTGATCCATCCGACTTACCAATACGCTCCACTTAGACTTTGCTTATACTTTCGTACATAGCCTCGCACCTTTGCTTATTGATCATTCCGTTAGCTATCTGTAGTATATAAACCTTTGTATATGCGCTGTAGTAGATCAGTTCAAATATCATCTTAGATTGCACTCATTCCGTCTGGACTCTAAGTCCCTCCGTTATCCGTCCGGACTTGAGTACGCTACTCTTGTCTACTCCGAGACTTAGGATAGATTCCTATAGTCTACATATCCGCCTCTGTCTTCGGACAGTCCTCACCCATTAGTTTCTAGTCCGGACCCGATCCGGATTAGCCGTTACTCTATATGTTCGATATCTGGAAGTCTTAACGGATCCGTTGCAATACTTATCCGTTGTGATACAAGTCTTATCCGTTACAATACTTATCCGTCTCACTAGACGCGATACTTTAGCTCTCTGAAATAAGGGGCAAGACTCGGGAAAGGGGCACAGCGCACGAGCTGAGGCCGAAGCCCTTCAGATCCGATACTACTTGAGTACGGTCTTAACAACTTTACACATTTCCTACAAAAAGGCAACGTCCTCGCAGACGCGATTCAGAAGCAGTACTACCGGTTCCTTCCCTACCTCCGTTGCGCCCTGCACAATCTTGTTGCAGAGTATGAGCCCAAGTACCTCAAGATCAATCTTACAGCCGCTACCACCGACTCCGCAAATCTCCAGTCATGAGAATTCAATATCGTGTTCTACCATCTACAGTGGCTCAAAAAACCGTCCGTATGTTTTGGCATTTTTCACTATCTATAATATTGTGTGAGAACAAACAAATGCCTCAAAAACATGCTTATACCACATTGTAGTATGGCTTCAGGGCTTTCATTTGAGCCCTACACCGTGGGAATCGGTGGAGATATGGTGGAGATACAAGGCTCACAAAATGGTGACTCATGCGGACAGTTTTTTGACTCAAGTATTTTACAGTAATAACCAGGTATTCTAGTATTTTGTATGACCTCCCTTGGCTTTAATTACTGCCTCTATCCTTCTAGGCATACTCTCAATTAATTTCTGGCAATCCTCAGCTGTGATCTTCCCCCATTCCACTGCTACTCTCTCCCAAAGCTCCCATACTCCTTTAGGGGGGTTTTCATAGGCTTGAAGCTTTTTCTTGAGTGTTCCCCAGAGATGTTCAATGACATTGACATCAGGAGACTGTGCTGGCCAGTCAAGAACATTGATGTTATGTTCTTCAAACCATTCCCTAGCTCTTCTGGATGTGTGCTTGGGATCATTATCCTGTTGGAAAATGATATCTTCTTCATCAATCCCTGATTCTGCCAAGCTAGGCAGCAAGTGGTCATTTAAAATGTCCACATACTGCTCAGCATTCATCTTCCCCTCAACCTCAGCAAGCATTCCCACACCATTCCATCCCATACAGCCCCATACCATTAAAGAACCTCCTCCAAACTTGACAGTCCCATTAACCTCTCTGTCTGTTAGGCCATCTCCCTTCTTTTTCCATACATACACCTTCCCATCTGACCCAATCCTATTGATTTTGGTCTCATCTGACCATATAACATGCTTCCAGTCCTCTACAGTCCAGTGTTGATGAGCTAAGGCAAAGGCTAGTCTTCTCTGCCTATGTTTGATGGAGAGAAGAGGCTTTTTCTTCTTTGTTACTGCCTTGAGATGAGCTGCCTTGAGAACATTCCTCACAGTTTGTGAAGAGACAGGGGTAGTGATGGTGGAATTGATATAATGGGTGGCTTGGACAGCATTATCAGCCTTTCCTGTAGTGATATGTTGGATAATAGCCCTTTTGTCAGTAGAGGTAAGCTTGGATGGACATCCTCCACAAGAGTTTTCCTTGTCTGGGTGGCTTTCTTTGATGAACTTGGCCACAGTGGACTTGCATATTCCAGTTCTAGAGGAAATTTGGCGAGCAGAGAGGCCAGCATAAGACAGAGAGAGGATATTATCTCTTTGAGCAGAGGAGATGGCTTTCATGGTGATTATGACTATGATACATGAGATATTCTGGTTTATATAGTTAGATATAGTCATAAAATAACATAATGACACCACTTTATAATTTATATAATAGTGGCATGATTTTTATGGTGTCATAAATAATGATTTATATAGTTTTAATATACACTCAAAAAACTGTCCACATGAGTCATCATTTTATAAGCCTTATATCTCCACCATATCTCCGCCGATTCCCACGGTGTAGGGCTCAAATAAAAGCCCTGAAGCCATACTACAATGTGGTATAAGTATGTCCTTGAGGAATTTGTTCATTCTCACACAATATCATAGATAGTGAAAAATGTCAAAACATGCGGACAGTTTTTTGAGCCACTGTACCTCTAGTATCCGGTATCCATAATCTAAGAATCGATAAGATAGGCACCTTAATCAGCGGCACTGTCACTCGCACAAGCGAAGTGAGGCCTGAACTCCTTTATGGTAGCTTCATCTGTGAAGCCTGTGGTGGTCTCGTCAACAAGATAGAACAGCAATTCAAATATACCGAGGTAATGTTACGTCCCTCAAAGATACATGGATGTATGCGCTTATATATGTCCAGCCAAGTCTCTGTCCTAATCCTACATGTGGAAACTGCATCGCATGGCAGCTTCAAATCAACACTTCCAAATTTATGGATTGGCAAAAGGTCCGCATACAGCACAATCCATCCAAGATACCCACCAGTTCCATGCCTCTGTCATATACCATATATCCGGTTACAGATCCGATGATCTGGATCTCAGATCCGATCCAGATCCGATGAACATATCCGTCGTCCGGTCCACAGATCCGCTTTGATTCTTATTTCATTTCCTGTTCATATAACTCTAACTATCGTTCATCTCCTTTCGGTATTCCTGTACACCGGTATACCGGTTATCCTTTACTTCCGCTTTGCTTACTGATCCGCTATGCTTACTGATCCGCTACACTTACGAATCCGCTTTTACTTGTACTTCATTCCCGGTTCATGATTCGTGATCCATCCAACTTACCAATACGCTCCACTTAGACTTTGCTTATACTTTCGTACATAGCCTCGCACCTTTGCTTATGGATCATTCCGTTAGCTATCCGTAGTATATAAACCTTTGTATATGCGCTGTAGTAGATCAGTTCGAATATCATCTTAGATTGCACTCATTCCGTCTGGACTCTGAGTCCCTCCGTTATCCATCCGGACTTGAGTACACTACTCTTGTCTACTCCGAGACTTAGGATAGATTCCTATAGTCTACATATCTGCCTCTGTCTTCGGACAGTCCTCACCCGTTAGTTTCCAGTCCGGATCCGATCCGGATTGGCCGTTACTCTATGCGATACTTTAGCTCTCCGAAATAAGGGGCAAGACTCGGGAAAGGGGCACAGCGCACGAGCTGAGGCCGAAGCCCTTCGGATCCGATACTACTTGAGTACGGTCTTAACAGCCTCGATCTCTGGATGTCATCCTTTGCTCTGAACTTGTCGAACGTGCCAAGGCAGGATATAAATGTGTTTTCACTAGAACCTTTACTGTTGTCCCGGATGTCAGCCAGCTCAGACTGCCAGGTGGAAACAAATCAGAGCTAATGCATGAAGCGAGTAAGAGCGGGGCAAATGCCTAAACGGGTGGTGTAGGTGGAAGTGGTGAGACGGGGCTTAAGAGTCTTGGTGTGCGGGACATGCAGTCCAAGACTGCATTCCTAGTATGCATGGTACACGATGCTGATTGCAGGGTATGTATGTGTGCTTGTGATTGAGTTAAAGAATCTTACTAATTTCTCCTCTAGGGTGGCACTAATGTTTGTGGAGAAGAGGAGGAGGGCGACGAGGATGGACAGGCATTCCTCCGCCCGCTTACCGAACCTGAAATTGATGAGTTCAAGAGCATGATCGACTCAGATCACATATGCTCTCAGCTTGTGGAGAGCATTGCACCCACCATATACGGTCATGAAATTGTCAAAAAAGGACCCCTGCAGCTTATGGGTGGCGTTCACAAGCAAACAGCCGAGGGCATGCACCTCCATGGGGACATCAACATCTGCATTGTCAGCGATCCTTCCACATCAAAATCATAATTCTTGAAGTGCATTTCAACTGATGGTAAAAGTACACCAAACCAACTGCTAATGCACTAACATATACATTTGCTCTTTTCTCCCACGAGCAGTCTATACATCCAGCAAAGCCTCATCTACAGAAGGTCTGACAGCTGCCATCGTCAAAGACGAAGAGACTGGTGACTTTATGATTGAAGCTGGTGTGCTCATGCTTGTGGACAATGGCATTTGCGCCATTGATGAATTCGACAAGATGGACATTGCCGACCAAGTTGCTATTCACGAGGCGATGGAACAACAGACAATCTCCATTGCGAAGGCAGGCATCCATGCGACCCTCAACGCTCGCACGAGTATCCTCACTGCAGCTAACCCCATTGGTGGACGCTAAGAGCCAACGTCGCGATGAGCGCCCCGATTATGAGCAGGTTTGATATGTTCTTTGTTGTACTCGATGAGTGCAATGAGAAGATGGACTTGAACATCGCTAAGCATATTATAAATGTGCATCGGTTCCTGGATGAAGCTATTAACCCGCAGTTCAGTACGGAGGCTCTGCAGCGGTACATCCGGTATGCCAGGACGTTCAACCCCAAGGTAAGATACAACCTGATGTCTGTTGGATATTACTGATTTTTGTGCAGCTAACTCCAGAGGCTGCCGATATCCTTGTAGAGAAGTACTGCATCCTTCAACAGGATAACGCAACAGGAGCAGGGATGTCATTCCTACAGGATCACCGTTCGTCAACTTGAATCAATGATCCACTTGAGCGAAGCCATCGCCCATGCCAACTGCACAGCAGAAATCACGCCAGTCTTCGTGCGAGAAGCATACACTCTTCTGCGCCAGGGTATTATACATGTCGAACAAGATGATATCAATTTTGATGAGGAAGAATTAGAGGGCAAGCGCGAGGCGTGGAATGTTCCTGCCAATGAGACCTCGGATGCAATTGAAGAGTCTATCTCATTGAGAGTAAATCCACTGAGTACATTTCACACGTCGCTATTCCAAATTATTATCATATGCAGTGTGGAGTCATCAAGCTACCGTGACTGTAGTCAGTTATCTACGTTGATCCAACCATGACGAAACATTCGGGTCATGTGCTTGCCAACTCTCAGTATGTCTGACTGACCAACATGAGTATGCAAACTCCCTCCGAATATGGCTACTCAACAGGATCATGTCATCCAATCTTGCAGGGCTATGCCGGCTCAATATACTAGGAGAGTCACAAGAACTCTGTTTTGACTTTGTTCCTTATACTAATGTTAATGTTTTCCTAAACAGGCATTTTCTCAAGCGACACCATCATCATATTTTCTATGTTGTCCTCAATAGGAATATGCTTTTTGGGCACCCAGTGTCCTAACAAGAATATAAGATGTGAGATGATGATTAGTTCCATGCCTCGTCCCCAAGTCGCGTCTTCCATTATTCCCTTGGCTATTAAGCAACGCCCTCATCTATACCAGCTCCGAGTCATTCTCCTATTTCTCCCTTTCTCAATGTCACATGCCGAGGACACCACATCGCACACCGAGAACCAACAGGACGAAAGCTGCAATGTCGAGGACATACAGGGCGAGCATCATGAACCATCTACAACTAATGCGCACGGCCAATAGCCAATGGCATCGACAACATCTGTGCAGGCTCGCCAGAGGTGAAGAATTGCCCAGTTGGAGGAGAAGCTAGAGGCTCTCGAGTCGGGACGTGTGGTCAAAGAAAGGTATGGCCACTATTGCACGTACTATTCGATGATTTGCTTTACTGATTGTATGTTAGGCAAGCAAACCATTACACGGCTCAGGGAAGGGCGATCAGGTGCGTTGTCACTCTATTTGATAACGTTGAGGGCCTCATCGCTGAAAATGACCGAAGATATGAAGCTGATGATGAAGACCATACTGTCAAGTAAAATTTTCAACTTTCAAGCCAGTTTGTGAGTGCTAACCATGGGCTCAATTATGTAGCCAAGATCGGCTACAGATAGGGTATATCACCCTCTCAACTACCTCATCGTGGTTTTACAGGAAGGGTTCGGACATGGAGTACGATGAGTACTTGTACATGTTAAAAATGGTTGGTTTTGTATATGTCAACGATTGGTTTTGAGTTGCTTAGCCTTTTGTTACAGCTTCAGCAGGGGGCTGACAGTGCTCGAGGTGATGATACCTCAAAGCTCAAGGCCCTTGTTGCTGAATGGGTTAATCGGGAATTCAAGCCCGATTCCCCAGTCGATTCCAATGACAAACATACCCGTGGATTCTCCAACGATGCATGCGGCAGGCTACTCTGCCCTGCCGAACTGGATTGGAATAACCCAGTCCAAGTACCAGTGCCCTTGGAATCCTGAGATAAAACGCTCACTGTTTACCAGGGTGCGGACAGGCATTCGAGATTGCTCTGAGGGCTGTATCATGATGAATCTCTCCTTTCTGGTCTACCTGTATGATAAGTATACTGCCAATCCAGATGATCTTGAGGAGGGTTTGTTCAAGGGAAAGATACTCATTCAGGTCTGCTCTATTACTGCTGTAACTTGATTGTAATCTCACTTTTAGGTAGGGATATAAAGTCGTGTTCACATCACCTTCCTCAGCCAAGGACGTCGAAGGTGATGGGGATGGCGCAGATATCATCCAGAACAACAGATGCACCAAAAAGTCTTTCAACAAACTTAAGGTAAAAAAAATGTAGCACAGATCATCAATATGAAAAAGGTTACTCCCCGTTTGATCGTGTACATTGCGTGCCAAGTAAGTCATTGCATTTGCTAGTGATGATGTATGATGACCATTCTGGCAGGTTCGATTCTCACTTTCTTCGGTTACAGTGGCTCAAAAAAGTGTCCAAATGTTTATGCATTTTCGTGTAATTGGATAATAGCAAGCCAGACCCTGAATATAATACAATGGTATATGGGCATGTCTGAAAGCCCTACATCACAACTTAAATCTGAGATATGTGTTGTGGGAATCCGACCATATATGGGCAAGATATGGTAATTCTAATCAGATAACTCATTTGGACACTTTTTTGACTCTATATTCAAATCACAAGATCATACCATTCACACATAATATTCTTACTCACCTTGGCTTTAATCACTGCTGCTACCATCCTAGACATACTCTCTATCAATTTCTGACACTTCTCCTTAGTAATCTCTTACCACACTACTGCAACTCTCTCATATAGTTTAAATAACCCCTTTGGAGGATCTTGATAGGCAGAAAGGTGTTTTTGAGTAATTCCTAGAGATGTTCAATGAGATTGATGTATGGAGACTGTGCTGACCATGATAGAACTTTGATATCATAGTCTTCAAACCATTTTTAGCCAGCTTTAATGTATGCTTAAGGTCATTATCTTATTAGAAGATAATGTCTTCTTCATCAATTCTTGACTCCTGCATGCTTTTGAGTAGACACTCCTCTAGAATGAAGAATTACTGCTCTGCATGCATCCCTCCCTCCACTTCACAAAGAATCCATTCCACACCATTCCACCCCTCCCATCATACTGCCTTCTCCAAACTTTAGTGTACCCTTGACTTCTCTTTCTTCTAATGGTTTCCCTGCCCTTTTCCACATATATTCCTGGCCATCTCACCCCATTTTATTGATTTTTGTCTTAACTGACCAAATCGCCTTCTTCCAGTCTTGCACAGTCCAATGTTAGCGCATTAAAGCAAAGGCCCCTGTAAGCTGCTGAAAGAAGAGACATTTTACTCTCAGTTACAGTCATAAGATTAGCTGCCTGAAGGGTGTTTATAACTGTTTGAGTGAAGATAGGAGTGGGGATAACAGAATTGATGAACTTGGTGGCTTGGACAAGATTTGCAGCCTTGCTATAGAGAATTTGATGAACAATAACTCCTTTGTTCTGTGGAGTAAGCTTGAGAGGTCATTCCATTTTATAATTTTCCTTCTCTGAAGGGTTCTGCTTTATGGCTGTAGCAATAGTAGACTTTAGAAAATAAGGATATTATCCTTTGATCAGAGGAGAGGAGCTTGATGATAATTATGTTAAGATTTATGATGTTATGTGGGATTATATATTTAAATAATATTAAAATCAGACCAAATTTTCATTATGGCACCACTTCCATTAATCATATTATGTGTGAATGGTCTGATTTTGTGATTTGAATATAAAGTCAAAAAAGTGTCCGAATGAGTCATGTGATTAGAATTGCCATATCTTGCCCATATGTGGTCTGATTCCCACGATTTATATATCAGATTTTAGCCATGATGTAGGGCTTTCAGACGTGTCCCATTAAATTTATATTATACCCAGGTGCTGGCTTGCTATTATCCAATTACTTGAAAATGCATAAACATTTGGACACTTTTTGAGCCACTGTACATCATGGCAGTCCGTTGATGGCGATTTCGACTACGTTCAATTCTGGCGTACTATTGTTGACTTCTTTGAAAGGCCCCCTGGTCGAGATGCGCAGCGCAGGGTCGACAGGCTCCTCGAGTGGTGGAATAGGTGTGTTATGTATTCTTCCTAATAAGCATCACCTGAACTCTACTATATAGGAAGGTTTTTGGATGCAGCCACCGTAACGACATCAGCAAGTCGGCGAAGGCCAGCATGTCCGTCAATACTCTTGTAAAGCAGAGGGCACAACACGATGATGCAGCCTTTGACTTGTCCTAGAGATCCTTCACGTAGTGTACTATTATTTCCACATTAATACCCAGCTTGGTGTGAAATAAATGAATAATATTCAGCTACTATCTTCGGATTCTCAAGCATTCGCGCTATTGGCACAATTCAAACTCCAGTTGGTGAACATGTGTGCCTGTGTTGGTTTGGCTGAATCCGGGGAGTGCAGCACAACTATGAACATGTTAGTATTCCCGATCATTCACGCTAACCGCACAATTCAAGCTCCATATCATGAATCTGCGTGCTTGTGTTGGTTAGGCTGGATCCAGGGAGTGCAGCACAGTTATGAACATCTCTTACAGGTCAAATATTCACACTAATCATGCAATTCAAGCTCCCGTTCATGAATCTGCGTGCTTGTGTTGGATAGGCTGGATCTGGGGAGTACAGCGCAACCATGAACACATCTGAATTCTGTGTACAGTTATGACTGGACCCTGGTGCATGGCACAATACATATGAGGGCAGTCGAATGATAAGCTGGGTACCAAGGTTGATACATAACCCTTCGCTGCCGATTTTGAAGTCAAGGTACATTGCTGTGATGACACAGGGTCCGTGCACAGCCCTAACTTCTTGGGAGGCAATCGTAAATTATATCCCACCGCCGGCCATTAGCTATTCAGATGACATCACCTTGAGATTCGAGGCATGATGCAAATTGATTGTCGCCCACCTGTTGAATGAAATCCAGCTGCTGTGCAAAGGTATAGCTTCTCCACTCGCATTCCAAGCTATTATATAGTTGACAAACATTGAACATATAAAAAAGATGACCTCTAAAGTTGAAGCACAAAGCGATTTTCTGGTCGGGCACTCGTGCGAACATATTTTTGTTGTCTGCAAGATATTGGCCTTTCGCTCCCACATGGCAAATTGTCCCTGAAGCGACTGAAATTTGGCTTTTAAAAAAGATGACCTCTAAAGTTGAAGCACGAAGCAATTTTCTGGTCAGGCACTTGTGCGAACATATTTTGTTGTCTGCAAGATATTGGCCTTTTGCTCCCACATGGAAAATTGTCCCTGAAGCGACTGAATTTTGGCTTTTCAAAGGAGATGATTGAGATTTAATAGGGGACACAGATGTACAGTCCCCCGCTTGGATTAACACATTCCCGTTCTCTGAAAGATACGACCTTTCAGTCTTAGCTTGGATATTGAGAACTTTACTACTGACGACTGACAATTTTGATTCCTGTGGTCAATTCTTGCTCACTCTGAGCAACATTGTTGTTCTCTGTAAGATTCTGGCTTTCACGATTCTATTCAACATCGTGAAACTTAATTCAGACATGGTGATCGTGATTCATCCAGTTTAATCATTAGCTTTTGCTCCACCTTCCCTTCAAATTTGAACTCCAGTGATATGAGGGTTTTTTCCTGATCACAAGCAGGTGTAAGAAAATTAGCAACTCTCCTTTCCTCAATAAGGTCAAAAATGACAATGTGATGATTGATAGCAAATTTATGCAGATTTGTGTGATTGTATACTATATATTGTGATATATATTATTCTCAGAGGTCCATCAGTTCACTGATGTGAATGGTGGGATGTCGATGTCCCCTGAACGATTAACGAGACTGCGGAGCGTGAACATGTAGGCCATTTTTGGGGAAAGGAAGTACAAAATGACGCACTTAATGGACAAGCTATGAAGACGATGGTTTGAGGCACACATTGTTTCAAGCATACAATTGATTAATTCCTTGTTGCCTGAACAATGCGCACTACAAAGGTTACAGAGCCATCATGAAAATTACCAAACTCAGACACCACGTGATATGTGCCCAATTTTGGACACACGTCAGCCGTGTGCAATACACCTATGATATTGGTGTGTCAGCACAATAGGAGTCCATCAGACTCACTGTCTGGTAGACATTACCTTCTCTATAGTGTACTTGTCAGACATCTGCTAGGTAATAAAATGTATTGAAGTAGCATATACTCAGCAAATGCAAGTGCTTATATGAGCTAGAGGTCATCAAATACATCAAAGTGCCCCATAACCCTCCTGTGCAAGGACATCATCATCAAGCTCCTCACCATTGTCAGCAACCACTCCATCATCCTTGTCCTCCTCCTCGTCACTACTTCTATCCTGCTCCTCATTTATATCAACTTGAATGTCCTCCAAGTCATCTTCTGACCCCTCTGCTTCTGGTATATCTTCCTCCAAGTCCAGATCTTCATCTCCAGCTTCCTCGCCACTGTGTCCCTCATCCTAGAGAAATTCATCCCAATTACGTGTGGCCTTGTGGCCTACTCCACCACCACAAAACCACATGAACATATCTCTATCAATGAAGCTGTAAATAGGTAATGTCAGCATGCGTCTGGGTGTGGATTTAAATGCACTTACATGGTTAGATAATAAAAGTGCCAGTCAGAGAGTTCCCCACATGAGCTGCTCTTTCACCATGCGAACATTGGTCCCATTAACTCATTGGTAGTCTTGAAATTGACTGTGAGAATGAGATGAATACCATGGATAACAGAGTCCAGGTCCAAGAATCCAAATGCATCAGGAAGACTGTCTTCATCAAAAAATTCAAGGTGCTGCAAACATTTTGCAGCCCAGCCTAGACATTGGCACAGGTAAACCCGTGGGTACCAAGAGCTCTACCCACACCCCTACCCATGGTATACCTGTACCCATATACCCAAGGGTGCAGGCAGGTATGGGTACCATGGAGGGTATGCACAGGTCATGCGGGTACCAGACCCATTGTAGGTATGACACGGGTATGACACTGAATTTCGAGATCTGAGATAGCTACTACATGAATCAAACTAATGTTGTGTTGTCCCAACCATCCTCAAGATATACTTCCTCTCCATCAAGGTCTGGTAGCCGCGCTGTAGAGACTCGATCCTGGGTAGCCTCACAATGGCACATATTGCAACATAGGTCGAGTCTACAGTATCATGCATGTAACACGACACTTGCACGATAAACGCGACGTTCGCGCGACGCGCGCGACTTAGGCGACACTTCCGCGACATAGGCGACACTTGCACGACTTGCGCGCGCTTTAGGCGAATTTTCCCGCGCCTAAGCGCTATAGGGCGCCTGACTTCCCACTGTGTTTTCCCATGTCCAACCAAGTTCCCAGGTATGCATTTCTCCATTTATCATTTATTTCAACATCGTACCATGTTTATTTTCACTTGGTACACATTTTTCATGACACATTTTTTACTTTACACAACACACATTACCACGGACCACCATCATCATAGACAGTCACCATCTCCGAGTTTTTATTATGTTTTGAATAAATCATCGCAAGCCCTAGTAGCAGTTAGCTCTAGTGGCCATATCCGCATCAGTTGTCTTATCAGCATCTCAGTACACGTCTTAACATCTCACTATCGCTCGCATACCGCTTTCACCCAGTTCCGCTTTTCGACGCGCGACTTTCCCGCGCTTCGCGCGCCTATAGCGCCTTTGTTCCCACGCTTTCGCCTTATCACGCGCTTTGCGCATTCCCCCTAGAGTTGACCAGTGGATATTTGCTTTCTCCGCTTCCCCTAAGGGACGAACATATCGCACTCATATTTTCCTCCCTTCAACAATTATATCAGCTGCACCCTCAGCTGAGTTGAAGATCCTTCAGCGCAACAGGTAAAACATCACTGTCCTTTACTAGTCCAAGCAAACTCCAACAACCGAGGCAAAGTAAAGCATGAGTAGTCTGAGCTGATAGTCGAGAACAGACATGGGATAAAAGCAAGCGGCCCCGAGAGAAAATGTGTTCGACATCAACTGAAGTTGCTAGAATATACAGGTTCATCAGATTGTGCAAGATGAGATGTGAGCAAGTGGCAAACATACCAGGGATTGTCAAGAAGTCAAACACCATGCGAGACAGGTGGGGATATGTTGACTGCTGGTGTTTCCACCACATAAGGGCATCATCGACATCCTCAGTACCTGCTGCAAGGTAAGCATTGAGTTCATTAGTAGTGGAGGTGACTGTGGGCTTTGCAAGAGCAGGCAGATGGTTGAAAATATTGATGTCATTATCCTGCAATACCAGACATTAGTGACGGTCAGAATCAAACAAGAGAGTAGTAAACGCACCTTGATTGTTCTACTAACATTTTCCTCCGACTCCTCAGTGATTTTGTCGGGCTGTGGGACTGAGCGAGACACATATGAACGTTCATATTCCAGGCGGACAATATTGCGCACAGTCGCAATCCAGTCATCCTCCCACCCTGCGGACTTAAAGTACTCCAGTTTGTGGTGAGGATGTAAAACTAGAACAGTATTTATATTAGAAAAAATGAGAGAGTATGAACAATGACTTACCCATTGTGATCCTGTAAGTCTCAGAGGCATCTGTCATAGAATAATAACAGTTGAGTGTTTTTTGCAAATCGAAGGGCAGCACAAATGGCAGGGTCAAGGGTACGGTTGTTGATGATCTCATTCGTAAAGACCATGTCAATGTGATCTATTGCTGGAATCACCATTGCAAGGTTGGGTGTCCTGCGTGAAAAGTACAAAGTTGCGTGTTTGAGAATCTAACAAACAATGAGTCATCAACTTGTGATGTGTGACAGGTCACACTTACCTTGAGTGTATCGCATAGCTGTTCTGCTAACATCCAGTCATTCTTGTCCAGTTCAAAAGTTCCCAATCCCAGTTTCCGCTGGGCTTTTTTGGTACATCAAATTGCTTTAGTACACTCTTTGCAACCAAATTGACAATGTGTAGGAAACATTGTGTCCTTGCCGTCTCTCCTCTGAAATGGGCCACCTTATCTGCCAGTTCAGCCATCATCATATTGTTGTTTGCTGCATTGTCAGCTGTAACACTGAGGATCTGGGAGGATATAGTAGCACAATTATTTTTTGATTTATGCGCTTTGAATTGACTCACTTTTGATACCTCGATGATATTGAGCAACATTGCTAAGGGCTCCCCTTCGTGCTCAAGGTGCACAGAGATGGCCACAAATGCCCTGTGATTCGGAGCAGTCCATGCATCCATTGCAAAATTAAGTTCACTGTCATATTTCTGTAACATCTGTGCAACACATTGTCTGACTTTTGCGAAGACAAGCTTCACATCATGCAATATGGTGGATGGTGATGGTAGGTAGTACTCAGGCTGTCCTATTTTCATCAAGGCCTGGAAGCCTCAATCGTGGATGGTCTCAAATGGACATAGACTCTCTGCGACCCAATGCACAATCTCGGCCCTCATTTCTGTCATAAGCATGTGTTTTGATAGATGTGTTATGACTCACTTTGTTTCAGTCTTCATATGTTGCTTGTGTGAGTAAGTGATCTTACCCTTACCCT